>NW_024467210.1:81942-95173 GCF_000292625.1 Dacryopinax primogenitus | reverse complement strand
TCCACAGATACCTATACTGTAGATAGGTCTTAGTCATCAGGTCTACTCCACTTCCTTGTTGCCTGCTTAGACTCTTGGCACTCTTAGGTGAGCAGACTTAGTCAGCCTGTGTTGCCCTAACAAGCAGTAGTATAGTATGTATCATTAGATAATGCACCTGGACTGAGCACATAACCTATGTATCTATAGTAGTTAGAGTCTACAAATACAGTATGTTACACAGTAAACAAAAGTCCTGATAAGGACTCAAATGATGTGGAGGGGGTTGTAGAGACAGCACCTTGGGCACATTTTGTATTGTAATAATAATATTTAATTCTACTTTTACTGAGTCCTTGCCTGCTACAAGGCAAGGACTGATACTTTCCATTATCTACTTTTAGTGAGTGCCCTGCTTCACCTAAGGTGAGGACTTAGTTCATGCAGGGTAGGTCCCTCAGGCATGGTAATGACCCACCTCAGGGACCTGTCCAAGGACTTACACAGAGTCCTTGCACTGGACCTTGTGGGAAGCACTGCTCCACACACATTCAATGGCTGTGGTGGAACCTTGGATTGCAAGGTAATTCATGGCCATCTGTGACAGATCTGCATAGGTTGAGTGGTGGGAGTGCCAGAGGCAAGAGCAGAATGATGAGCAGGCTCTTCCTTCAGGTACCAAAGGAACTTGGGTGGAGAGGATGCTGGCATTGACTACATGTTGCCCCAGAGGTCAGCATCCTTGGGGAGAGGCCTATTGTCCAGCTCAAAAGGTGCTGACTGATAGATAGCTTGAATGTAGCAATGAATGCATCTTTGTTGGGTCATTCCTTGCCTTACATTTCCACCATGTCCTGAGGTACTTGGTGGGGGTGAGGATCATTGCAATTGCATAGGTGTTGCTCTTCTCAATCTTGAAATAGTAGCAGTTCATCTTGTTCAGGCCTGCTTGGAGAACCTTCTGCATGATTGGGTCATGTGCATACTGCTCACTCTGCAACTTCTCCCATGCACCCATTGGAGACTTGAGTGCTGGAATAGCCATGTAGAGTGTAGGGTGGCTGTCAGCTGACAGCAGCTATTGACCTTTGTGGGCAATCTGGAGGATGCTGGCAATTTGCTCAAGATGTGCCCAGGCAGAAGCTAACAGGTGGAATCATGCCAGCTTGGCTTGGCTTCATGCTCAGGCATGAGGAGAACTGCATCCAGAGATGAGTGCAGCTCCAATGCACAACTGAGCATGGCATATGTGCTTGAGTGAGTGCCCACATCAAGGATAAGCTCCAGCCCACCTATGAGCTTTGTATTGTAGTTAGTCTGTCATAGCTGTACCCAATATATTTGCTGCCAGAACATCTGTTTTACTGGCTTGCATACAGTATTTGGATACTGCCAGACTGATATCAAGGGTTTGTCTCACTTAATTAGTTTCAGTTATCTTCCATAGTACTTTCTATTCTACCACCTCCACATTCCTTCATATTCTATATTAGATAGCGAGTATTCCGCTGGAATGGGGCACTGAACTTGTCCCCTTCAACCACTCTGTATCCCCCTCTCTAGGTATCCCCTCTCCTTGATATTACATCCTTCTCAAGCATACCACTGTATATATACTGATATACCGGAATACTGACATCTGTTATCTGGAAGCACACTCACCTGTAGGAGGTTCACAAGAGAGCTCAGTTAGACTATCTATTGTATCTACAGTACAGTAGGAGTCACATTAGCTTGCCATCCGGAGTGTGGGACGGATTGCGATGCAGGGCTTGGACAGTCTGGAAGGCTTCACGGCGAGCTGATGAGGAGCGCAGCTGGCACAGACATGAGCTGGGTAGGGAGAAAGTGTATGAACGCGTACTGCAAGACTCAAGCCAAGAAGCAACAGGATGGCATCACACTCCGCACCATCACCAACATCTCAACCTCGCAATCTGGAGGATCACCTGAATGAGCACCAACCATCACGACACGGAACGGCAGCCCGACCGTCACGACGGGGAGGAGGGCTTGTTCCTGCCCCATTGCATCGAAATTCTGGAAGGCAGATAGCGACAGGTCCCATCCGGATCAGGATCGCACAATCCCACATTGGTTCAGGACCACCACAGAATGCGCTCAGTCTCGAGGAACTTTTGCAACAGCTGATTCCAGATCCACCACTGTTCCGGAGGGGGCGCAGAAGACGAGATGTGTACTCCATTGCTGCACTGGACCGATAAGCCAGCGAAATTCAAGCTCAAGAGGAAGAACGACTTGCGGCGGATCCGGAAGAGGCAGCAGCCATTCGATTTTTTCATGACCAATATGATGGAATGATTCAGGAGATGGGGGGAGGGGGCGCATGGGAAGACATTGAGATGGAAGACGCTCAGGAAGAGGAGGACACATTGTATCAGGAGTGGGAGGAAGTCACGTTTGTCCAGATTGTGTTACACATCTTTTCACAGCTCAATCTTGAAATAGGTGCCAAACATATACAGTACATCTGGAGAAGGGTCATATGCTCATCACATTCTCCAGCAAGCAACAGCATGGCAATTCGAACTGCCGGAAAGCCCTAAAGATCATCCGGACTGAAGGAGTAACCGTCACTGCACTACTCCAGACCCTCAACTTGACGACAGATGATCGCAACATGACATGGCTTGCGCAAGTGCGTGCGGATCCGGTTTCAGTGCCATCGCATCCACTACAAGCTGGTATTTGTCCTTGAGGAATGCCGCCGTAGTGGGACCGATGACTGCCAGTCGAAGTGTGCAGTCCGTGCTTTCCGTATCGAGTGTCTTTAGCTGGAATCGACATCGCAGGGATGGAAGAGCAGTACGGGCTCCGGAGGGAGAGAAGAATGCCACCCAAGCGAGGTCTTCCTCTGCACAGTATTAGAATGCGGTCCAAGGCCAAGAGATACGACTTGCCTTTGATGGCCCGTAGGGTGTTCTCGAAGTCAGAGTCAAATGTTGACGACGACCGAGTCTCATATACTTGTAAAGATTCAGTGGATATTCCAGATTGCCGAAGTATATTGGGTATACTATTGGATACTTTGTCGCCGGTGAGGAATAACAGTGAACGATGTGGGTTTTGGGAATCGCCACGCTTCGCCATATCTCTGACGATGAAATGGGCAAGCTTCTCCCCAGTCCCGGTCGACTCATCTCCTATTATGTGTCCAGGACAGAGACAAGGAGGAAGTCCGAGTACTTGAGTCATCGACCGCATCTGCTCAGCGGTGTTGCGCCCAACTGCATAGAACGGTATTCGATCCCAACCTGCAGGTCCGAAGAACCTCAGAAACCGTAGGTAATCGGCAGATCCTGACAACTGACCCGGTGAAATAGACTCGGGACGGTTGCCCGACAACCGTCGAGCAGATGATTCCCAAGCTTTGACTGCTCGACCGCTGGTGATTATGACGCCGGAGAAGGTTGAAGGTCCAGCGAGCAACGTATTATCTAAAGCATCTTCGTTGCAGAAGGCATCCTCGAGAACCGGAATGAAGTGAACAGCGTATTCATGTTCTGATAAAGCCTTGTAGTACGGATCTAGTGTTAAGTCGCCCGTACTCGGCGATTTGAGTATGATAACCGCTTTCCGTGTGATTGACATTGAAAGAAACTGTGCCGTGATGGTGTACCCTGAACAGCCGAAGTCCATGGTGGAGAACGGTTGAAATATCACATCTTCTCCAACCACGTCCCAACATGTCTGTGAAAAGCAAGGAGAAGCCATTGCATTCCCTATTTGCAGGCGCAATCGCAGGTAATTAACTCGTCCAGTTACCGATTCATATCTAATATATTGCTGCAGGTGGGACGGAGAGCTTCCTCACGTACCCGGCAGAATACGTAAAGGTAAGGAAATGTTGTATCATTCGGTTGCAACAATGAACCCAAAATTCAGACACAAGCCCAATTCAGCTATTCTTCAGGTCAAAAGGTTCGTATATTTTGCACCGACTTGAATACCTGCTGATATGAATATAGGCGCCCGGTCCTATAACAATAATTCGAGAAACGATCCGAGATCGCGGCATTCTCGGGTTGTACGCTGGAGTTGGTGCACCAATAATAGGCAATGCTGCGAAGGCCGGTGTACGGTTCCTATGCTACGATTATTTCAAGGGGTTGTTAGCGGATAAGGATGTGTGTGATGCCCCGCTTGGGTGTGGTTGAGAACGTGTGCTGACGACGAGAGCAGGGCAAGGTCTCACCACCGAAAAGTCTAGTAGCGGGGTTGGGAGCGGGGATGATGGAGGCCATACTTGCGGTGACACCAACGGAGACGATCAAGTGCGTTCTCCCTTCTATGATCATTTTCAGCCAGGATCTCATTAGCCTCGCAGGACGAAGCTGATCGATGATGCTCGACGAGCGCAGCCCAAGTATCCGAAAGGCCTCATCCCTGGCACCGCTGCTATAATACGAGATGAGGGCATAGCAGGCATCTACCGTGGTCTGTTCCCCGTCGTACCTCCCTCAAATCTCCATCCCAGGCAGCAGATCTGATAGGACTTCAGATGATGCGACAAGGAGCAAACTCGGCAGTGAGGTTCTCAACGTATTCGACGTTAAAGCAGTTTGTGCAAGGGAATGCTAGACCAGGGCAGGCACTGCCTAGCTGGGTTACATTCGGGATTGGAGCTATCGCGGGAATAGTGACTGTCTGTGCGTGCTCATCCTTCACAGGGAATCCGTGTACTGACAACCAGGCAGACGTGACGATGCCCTTGGATGTGATCAAGACTCGAATGCAGTCTCTCACCGCTAAGCAACAGTACCACAATTCGTTCCACTGCGCGTATAGGATATTCACCGAGGAGGGCGCACTGCGTTTCTGGAAGGGGACGACCCCCCGGCTAGCACGGCTGATCGTACGTATTTTATATTACTGACCATTTCAGACCACTAAACGAAGGGAAGTTGAGCGGCGGTATCATCTTCACCGTGTATGAGAATGTCATCCGCGCTATTGGCGGAAGGGCGGTATGATACGCCAATTGTTGGCCCACAAAAGGGCCAATTATAGGTATGGAACAACCCGGTGTATTACAGTACATGGTATCACAATTTCACAATGATAATCTACCCGCGGGAGAGAAATTAACCTATAACAACAACCTGCTTCAACTCACGGGCTGGGAAGTTGACTCTGGTTGCCTGAGGGGGACAGTCCCCAGCCAGACTACTGTCCAGAACGCAAACGTCTTGAGCTCCGCTTCTCCCTTCTCCTTCCCGTCCGCTGCCTGGGAGTCCTCAGACTTGTACGTATACGTTACAAGCAGGTTGACCTTGACGTCTCCCTGCGCCTCTCTGGACAACACGAGCTCGCCTCCGACTTTCGTAGTGTTGGCTTTCCGCTCCACGACGCCGAGTTTCCACCGACCCGGGAGATCTTTCTGTCCTGCACGGGGTACGTCCTCCTCACCAGCCTCGTCCTCGTCATAATCCCACACATCCGTGAATGCCGCCACACCGATAGTGTTCGTCGGCAGGTGGACAGCAAAATGCGGCTTGCTGGTCCCCTCACCCGAAGGCTGCTGCAACCCCAGGCGGAGGTTGATCGGGTCATACAGCGGGTTCGTAAGCGCAAGGACAAAATGGTAGCTCCTGCCAGCATGGAGCTCCATCTCCCCCGAGCTGCCTACCGTGCCCGTCCGCCGCCTCACATGGGAGACGGATGCGTCTTCCGGCCGGGAGACCTCGAGCGCCGGCAGGTAGTTCGCAGCGACAATCTTGACTTTGAATTTTGTGGATTGGGCTTTCTGTTCGGGGCGAATGAGGATATGCCGGCACGCGGGGCAGCGCTTAGACTTCTTGCTCTGGAGGGGAAGGCGGAGCGGGCGCTGGTCTGTCATGTACAGAGGGGGGATCCAGCTGTCAGTCTGCTGCTGGGAGAGGGGGAGGATGTCGTCCACTTCAGTCAGAGAACGCAGGAGGGAGATGTCTTCCTGCTCCGAGGGTTCGTCCGGTGCGGTGATGGACTTGTAGGAAGGGAGGTCGTCTTCGTACTTTTCTTTTTCTCTCTCGACATCTCTGGCTCTCCCGGACCGCCCAAGTCGGCTTGCGCGCATCCCGTGCCCATGCGTGTCACGACCATCCCGCCTGAGCGTGGCGAGAGCGGCGTTGTTCGCCGAGGAAGAGCGGGCGTGTGTGTAGGGGTGAAGGGACGTGCGGGGCCGGAGCAGGGGCTCGAAGTGGTCTCGAAGCCTCTCGAGTTCGCGCATAGAGGGAGAGTCGTCTTCTATCTTCTGGAATTGTGCTGGTTTCGGTTAGCCGGGTTTAGAGGGCAAGGAAGGGAGGAACGTACAGGCTAGTCCTTGTGGCTTGTCAAATGTCATAGCTACTAGGGTAGAGTCCCACCGGCAGTATGTGCAGTAGAGAATATATTTCTCCCCTGGGTCTGAGGGCGTCGATGAGCTGGGGTCCATAGATACTGTCTGGAGAGTGTTGGAGCATGCGGGGCAAACAAAGCAGTTCCTTGCGCATCTGCACTTGTTCAGCATCGTTCAGCACCAATACACTCAGGCTCACCGATTCTTCTCCGCGCGCACGCTCGCACTGGGCACCTCGAACAGACAGTTTGGACAATAATACGTGCTAACCTCGACGCTCACACATCGCGCACATCGGATGGCGTCACACTCTGGGCAGAAATAGAGCGTCTCTAGCGGGTGAGATTGGTTCGCTGCCGAGGGGAGGCTGGGGGGAGGTGCATGAAGTTGCGAGCATGGACAGTGGTAGAGCACTGGTGGGCCTGACATTGACGTTGACGTTGGTCGGTGAGCTCGAGGAGATGGACAGTGAGTGACGCGTGACGCGCGGTAAGGGTCCATTAGTGGCTGTGCAATGATGAAAACCGTCTTCTCCCGTCCCGCTCCCACCGCTCATTCACCCCGAACGACGTACTCAACAGACTTGGAAGAGTGCGCCCCTTCCTTCATATCGTATATATATCACTAAAGGGGAAAAGCACAGTCAAATCATGTTCCGCACCGCCGTCCTCTCACGCCCTAAGGCACTTGCTCGCCCCGCTGGGTACGTCCCGGCTTTGGGAAGGATGTACAGCGATGGCAGGTCGGAGGGGAAGGTCGCTACCAGCCAGGGCTTTGGGTGTGTTCCGTCTTCTTGGGTGCTTGTAGGGAGAGGCTGATAAGGGAATAGGAAGAGGGAGAAGGCGCAGGAGGGTGAGTCACACATTGCGTTTGGGGTTGGAGCGCCTACTGAGGAAGTGTAGATATCTTCATTCGTGAGCAGGAGAAGGCCCAGCTCGCCAAGCTCAGAGCGGCGGTGAGTGTTCTCTCTTATAATCGATCCCTATGCTGATCTTCACTAGCTGCAAAAGCAGAGGGATGACCTCGTAAGTCTCTCCGCTTCACTCCCCTCACAATGACCACACGCTGACGCACACCAGGCCGCCCTCGAGGCGGAACACGATGCACTCGCGACAAAGGTGGCTGAGGAGGGCGACAAGAAATAATTCGTTTACACACTCGTCCCATTCCCGTTTACGGTCTATGAAAGCAATTAACTATCTTCAACACAAAGCTGCCTGTGTACGTAGTGCAGGTTGAACGCGAATCGCAATGCATAAACGTGTTCCTGTGCTTAACTTGAATGATTTCTCTCATGTCTACTTGCGACTGCGACTTGCGACTCCCTCAACGTGTACGACGACGGTCAACACAACAACAAGAAGAGATGGTCCGTGCACCGTCAACGCCGTGATTGGCTCATTCACTCAGACGACGTCACAAATTGCTTCCGTGCCAACACGGCGTTTATAGTCCTTGCACTCACCAAGGCGCATACATCTACCTCTTCTCCCTCCCACCACCACCATCACCACTCACACAATGCTCCCCATTGTCCGCCCCATCGTACGCGCACTCACACGCCCCGCTACACGCGCCTTCGCAGGCATGAGGCTTGAGCACACCCTCCCACCCCTCCCCTACGCGTATGACGCCCTCGAACCGTACATCTCCAAGGAGATCATGACCCTCCATCATGATGGGCATCATCAAGCCTACGTGACGGGGCTTAATGCTGCAGAATCGAGCTATGCAGCGACGGACGATATTAGAGAGCGCATCCGACTTCAGAGCGCGTTAAAGTTCAATGGTGGTGGTGCGTTGCGGTCCCAGTGTCCCCAACTCTCTGCTCGTTCATCTCTGCTGACTATATGAAGGACATATCAACCATTCACTTTTCTGGCCTGGGTTGTGTCCCGCCTCCTCCTCCTCTGCAAAGCTCGCCCCTGGCCCGTTGAAGGAAGCCATCGAGCGGGAGTTCGGGTCCCTCGAAGCTCTCCAGAAGGAGATGAATGCCAAGACTGCCGCTCTCCAGGGGTCCGGCTGGGGATGGCTGGTAAGTCCGCACCTATGTGAGGCAGGGGAGGGAGTGCTCATCTTGCGTAGGGAGTGAACACGAGCACTAAGAAGCTCGAGATTGTCACTACGGCGAACCAGGACCCGCTCCTCAGTACGTCCCTTTTCGCCCATGCACTCCAGCTTGCTGACACGCTCTAGCGCACGTACCCATCATCGGCATCGACATCTGGGAGCATGTACGTTCCTTCCCTTCTACTCTACCCATGAGCTGACCAGCTGGCAGGCGTTCTATCTCGACTACAAGAACGTCAAGGCCAAGGTACGTCCGCGCTCGGATGGGAGGGCGAGCTCACTGACGCATGACAGTATCTTGCCGCTATCTGGAACGTGATCAACTTTGAAGAGGCTGCAAAGCGGCACGAAGCTGCTATCTGAACCCGGTCTGCCGCGCTGGGAAGAACGGAGCCGCAAAACTTGGCATGTATATGTACCAATGAATTTGCTGCTGTGAATCGTCCTTTATCTATGCCCAAGCTGCAGTCCATCTTCTTTTCCAGTGGGAGGGTGGCAGGGCCGGTTGTCGATATCATCGCTGTGATGCTTTTGCGCTCAAGAGAATTTCGTTTTCCAGCCGCAGGTCTACATTCTTCTTTCTCATTTACAATAGACGGCAGATCTTCTCACGCCTCGAGAAGTGACATTGCTCATGCACCGAACTGGAGTTAAGAGAAGAAGAAGAAGAAAAGCGCCGTATCTTAAGCCTTTTGCCATGCCTTGCTTCTGAACTGACCTGTCTGGATAACCTAGCCTGGGAAGCGGACGTCCAACAGACTTGCAATGCCGCCACCCCTGACGCATCCCAAGTCTCTGCATAGTTTCCCTTCACGCTTCGTGCATACTTTGTGCCCACTAGCATCCGGTTCTCCCGGTACCAGCTATGGGACTCGGGGAGACCTGGACTGGGGAGGCGGGTACGGAGGGACTGCTTGGGCCTCACTTTTCTGACAGCCGGGCATCGTACACTCGTCGGATGCATCCCTGCTGATGCAAAGTCGGTCATGTCAACAGCAAAAAGACATATACACTTTGCATGTTGCATCATTGTCAAGAGGCTCAAGAAAGAGTGGAGAAGGGCGACCGGCGTGATTTGGACTAAAGTAAATGCTGACCACTGGTTTGAAATATCTGTAAATACCTGTGTTGCATTTAGCATCGGCCATGGTGACCTATTAATATATATATGTAATCCTTTGGAGGTAATTCTTAGTGTCAAGTCGTTGATTAGAGGGAGAGCAACAATATATACATATAGGATACATCAATAGCCTAATGGAACCAAATTCTGCCTTAAGGCTGCGCAAGGGTCCTGCACTGCCACTCTTGGCACAAAGTGAACGAGCCGCGTATTTCCCAGACTACCCATTAATGAACCCTAACTGTCCCTACAATGCCCCCAAGCGGAAATTGAGGATGCATCGTCAAGCAAGTCCAAACCGTCCGGTGTTCCAGTCCACAGGCGAGTAGAGGATTCTATGAAAACATCAAACTGAAAGTCGACGTTCTTCGTTTTGCCGCACCCGGACGTTGATATGCGAATTTCTACTCGTCTCTAGGTTTATTGCAGGTATATGATATCTGAAAGTACTTTGTATTATTAGAGTAACGTGCAGTGTTATGCCCTTGTATATGTGACGGTTAAGCACGTTCAGTCATCGCCGTGCCGGATCCGTGGGCATTTGGGGAAATACTTGTGGGCATCCTACGAATTAATCATTTGAACACTAGTCGGTCACCGAAATCACTGAATGCAATTCATTTAGAATTCATATGCACAATTTGAATGCAATCCAGTTTAAATTCTATATCCTCAATTATATCCTTGCCCCTGTGATGCCGGTAGTATTATTAATGATGCAAAACATAGAGATGCCTCTCGATACTAGATAATTTCCTCATTCAGATATACTCGAAGTTACATACATGAAATATATCTCGTGTCTGCTTTATGTGAGCGCAGGATGTAGCTAGATGAGAGGACTCACATGTGGTTTTGCTCAAGGATGATGTTAGAGAGTGCATGGTTCTGTTCGAAGAGACGCACGGATCATCTGATCTCCGCTTACCTGACACGCGATCGGTTCCTCAGGTGATGAGCCCTGACATGTCAACGGCCCACCCCTAGGAATAAATTTATCCCTCCCCCGGAACACAGGATAGCTGAATAGATCCAACGCTGTGCATTCTTTAGCCAGTGTCGCAGCTGTATTCCGTGTTCTTACTTATTGCCCACATACCATGACAAACGTGTCATGCTCTGCGCTTGGCACAATTAGTACATTGCTCGCACAATTCCTCAAACAGCATCGGCAGGTCAAGTTCGGCCATGCTTCAGATTGCTTAGTTGGTATGAAATGTCTCGACAGAAAACAGGACAAATTGACAGTCAGATCGGTCGGGCCGTACTCCAATTGAGGCAGTAATGCTGCATGTGATTCGTCTTACCCATTCTGTGCGGCGGTCCGGTCGTTGGAATGAAAAGGACACAGTTGTTCTTCAGAACAGTATAAAGAGAGTGTAAGATATCCACATCAGGACCAGGACGAACACTTTTGCCATCCTCTCAAGATGCTTTTCATCCCTTCCATAGTTGCTTTTGCTGTTCTGCCGTTCATGGTCGAAGCCGCGCCCGTTCAGAAGCGGGGGCTCTTGGCATTTGAAGCCTTTGCGAAGAGTAGTCAGTATGTTTTGATCGAAGAGGCTGGACATTTCTTATTCTCGGTGCCTTGTGTAGGTTGTGAAGGAGACATCCAGAAGAGCTTCAATATCCTCTCGAAGGGTGACACGACAGGCGACTTCCCCGGGCCTGCGTGCGTTTTATACATTGTCTGAGGGCATCAGGTGTTCTTACCTCGCCGTTTCCTAGGGACTCTTTCAAAGTTACCAACAATTTCGCCGGTAATACTTGTAATAATACTCTTCAGCTCAACAATATGTGCCAATGCTCACTCTAACCGCAAGGTGAAGCCTGGCTGTATACTGGCAAGGAGCTAGGAGGCACCCGCCTTTTGGTACCCGCCAGCACCTTGCAGGACACCAATTCCTGTTTCGGTGGCGTTCTCAATGGCGAACAGCTCCAATTCCAGTCCTGGGAAGTCTGTGAGATGAATATGCTTTCACTCTTTGATTAGCTATGCTCATCCTTCCACAGTTTGTTTCTAATCGCTGGGCTGGGAGAACGAACATGCGGCAATGGCGTAGGGTATCACTGTATCAGGACAAATCTGATGGGCTGTTCAAAATCCAGCGTCAATTAGCCTGGGGGAATACCATAAAGTAATCATTCACCTCAGTTTATAGCATGTGCATGTCGACGATTCCCATTTCGTTTTAGCTGAGCAGATGATAGACACGTGTCCCAGTAGCACCGTTTTCTATCCTACTGCACAACTCCAGGCGTCAGAAGGTTACTCGAAAGGGCCGGTCCGTCATACTGGACAAAAGGAATGGCGATAAAAATGTTGTCTAACGCCCCACGGTGCCGAATATTGCAATCATCGGATTCATTACAGCGCCCAAGAACGACAACAAAGTGTAGAACATGGCCAATAGTGTTGGGGAAAATAGGCGGTCGGTAGTATCCGAATTTTCACTTGTGCCGGCCTTGTACCCATTTAGAGAAGCTCCCAGTCAGCAATGGTATATGCACAAGATGGCTTCTACCCACGGCAGACAAAACCACCGCGACACTGCGCTTCCATTCTATAGCTCCCCAACCTTCTTCCTCGGCCGCTCACTGTCGATCTCCCACTCGGCAATAGGTCTCGCGTCGTATGCGTCGCTCTGTCCAGATGGGAACCGTCTCATCCCCGCCCATGCGATCATCACAGCTCGAGTGGGGGTTAGAGGACCGGTATCGGCTCAGCAGCAGGAGCAGCAACCAGTCTGAGACTGTACGTCGTCCAGGAGTGAAAAAAGAGCCGAAGGGAGGGACGAACCGATTTCGTAGGTAGAGGTCACTCGCCATTCCGGATCCACTCGAGGCGACGACCGCATTCGGATATATCCCCCTCTCCCGGAGAGACTTGAGGGCAAGCACGAGTTTCTCCTCTAGTTGCCCGATGGCGGCTTCCTGGAACCTAGTCCTTGTCAGCTAAAGATCTAGACGTGAAATGAAGATAAACCGTACTTAGCGGCGATCACAGCTCTCACTTTGTCCGACAGCTCTCCCTCGCGGTCTTTGATCTGCTGAACCTGTCGCTCTGCAGCGCTGTAAAGTCCGCTAAACGAGAGTCCGAGCTTGCCGGGCATCACCCGGGGCATGGAGATATCATACTGCCCCCCGTAGGAACGTGGGAGACTGCACACGACTCTAGAGCAGCTCCAACCCCTCTATCACCCCGTTCCAAGCCGAGGAGCGCACTCCCAGCGGATCGAACGTCTGCCTACAAGACGTTCAGTACCGAGTAGAGGACAAAGAAGGGAAAGGACGCACCCGAGAGCTTCGTCTACAGTTTCCGCAGCCCGCTCGTACTTGTCTTCAGAATAGACAACGACGAGTGTGGTATGGCCCCCACTGACACGCAGCGTGAGATGCGGGAATGGTGGCAGCACAGGCTCGGTAAGTGTGACCGTGCGCGGGTGTGCTGTCTACGCATCTCAGCCTCCACGCCTGCGGCTAGATTGAACACGCACCATATGGTTCACCCCGATGAGCGGTTTCCTATGCACAGCAGCAAGCGTCCTTGCGGACGTACATCCCACCGATAGACGGCCGCTCATGCCTGGCCCTTGGGTGAACGCAATCCCATCCACGTCTATACGCTAAAAGCGCGAGGTGCGGATGTATGCCACGCCATTTTTCATGTCTAATTCTAGAGTTAGCTAGTTCGACCGAAGCTGGAAGGGAAGAGGCACATG
>NW_024467210.1:72087-78970 GCF_000292625.1 Dacryopinax primogenitus | reverse complement strand
GCTCTTGCACAAGTGAATCTCGCTTCCCTGCCTCCTTGACGAGACGCCCTTGTTCTTCAGCAGCACGTCTCATGTCACCCTCGAGCTTCTCTACTCGAGATTTGGCCGCATCGGCTTCGTTACGAAGCACTGATAGCTCGGAATACAACTTCGTGATAACAGACTGCTTGGTTTGCAAATCTTCTTCGTGAGTGTTGAGCAGCTCTTGCTTCTCCGTCTCCGCCTGAGAAATTTGACAACCAAGTTCTCGGACCTGTTCAGAAAGCAAGTCATGTGCGGCGCGAACAGTCTCCAGTTCCGTCGCTTGCATCTCCTGCAGCTGGGCAAGCGCTTGCGAATGTTCCTCCCTGAGCTTCTCCAGAGCTGCCTCATGCTCCCGGCGGCTGTGCTCCAAGGCATCCTGTCCCACTTGCTGGGCATCAATTGTGTCTTGACGAGCTTGCTGCAGATCGACTTGATGGTCCGCACTCATGGAAAGGACGACACGGCCATGTTCCTCAACTTGCTTCTGAAGAGCTTCGGAATGTTCCTCCCGTAGCTCTGCCAGATGGTCATCATGCTCCTGCTGCTTGCGGACGAGGATCTCGCCATACTTCTGATTCAGGACTTGTTCGACCTCCCGAACCTTCTTGTCAGCGGCACGTGCAACGGCTTCCTCACGCGAGTGCTGTAGGTCAGCAAGCGTAGAGGCATGCTGCTCCTTCAGTCGAGCAATGTTACCTTCAACTTCTTCGCTGAGCTTGCGCATAGAACTCTCATGTTCCTCTCTGCTCCGGGCCAGAGATGTTTTGAGTCGGTCAACCTCAGCGTCCTTCTCTTCCTCGAGACGGGCAGCAATCGTCGCGTGCTCGGCCTTCAAGCGAGCAATGATAGATGCATGCCCTTCCTCCCTAGTGGCCATAGCACGTGTGTGTTCGGCTTTCAGCTTTTCAGAGTCCTCCTTCCAGGCTGCTTCACGACGCTCGAACGCAGCTACGTGTTCTTGGCGAAGTTGCTGAATGGCTTCGATATGCGCATCTTGCGATTCTGTCAGGGTGCCTTCACGTAACAAGTCGGCCTCTCTGAGCTCTGCAGCCTGGTCCTCCTTTAACCGGAACATCTGTGCGATGGCTTCTTCGTCCTTTCGGCGGAGGTTCTCCTCATGCTCGGCCCGTATTTTGTTGAGAGATTGACCGTGCTCCTCTTCAGCCGCTTGACGCGCGGCGCTAAGATTGGCCTCGCGCCGACGGAGGTCAGCGATGGTGGCGTTCAGGTCATCATGCTGGTCGTCGGCACTGCGGAGCTTGCCTCGGACGCTTTCCAGCTCGGTGGACAACGCCAAATTCTGCTGGCGGGCTTCCTCGGTCATGGCCTCGTATTTCTCCTCTGTAGTGCGTAGCCTTTCACGAATGGATTCCATTTCGGCAGCCATATTGAGAGCCTGGTCGCGCGAGACAGTCTGCAGATCCTCGCACTGCTTGGTCATCCGGGCTAGTTTAGTAGAGATGGACTCGACTTCAACATTCAGGGCCTCCACCTCTTCACGATGGCTAGATTCTTTCTGTGCCATGGACCGGAGCAATTCTTCATGACGGAAGGCGCCTGCTTCTGATTCCGCAGGTGATGAGCCGACAGATGATTGCTGACGCTGGTGCATCCGCGTAGACACATGTTGTTCAGGTGCAGGGGTAGGCGGGACCGCAATTTGGAGCTCTTTGACTTCGTCCCTGGTCTCATCTTCCAGCACTGCAGCAAGGCCAGATGAAGTTGGCGTAAGATGAGGCGCCGAATTCTTCAATGCAATCTCCAAGGAAGAGATTTCCGCCTCTCTTGCCATAAGTGCCTGTCAAAAATTAGAATACAAATAAAAACGTAATCGTAGTGACCAACTTCTTGAAGACGCATGACTTCGCTTTCGAGCGCACGAACAGAGCGTTCCTCAGTTGCACTTGCCGGCAAACTTCCCATAGAAAAGCGGGGGCTGGGGGGACCAGCCAACATCCTCGCACTGCCGTTTACTGGCAAGCTCATGCGAGGGCTCGGTGGGGAGAGGGCTGACCCAGAATACCTAGGAGATGGTGGAGAGCGGAGGTCTCTAGAAGTCGATATGCTCAGGCTGCGCGGCCCGTGCCCGTTGGGTGACACTGGCGAGAAGAGTCCTCCACTCGGAAGGGACCCATTGTGCGAATGTTGCCCAACCACGGACACATTGGTGTTGATAGGGGGTGTCAGTGGCCAAGCAGACCGTGAGGATAGCTCCTGCGCAAGCAACTGCTGTGATTGCGATTGCGACCTTGCCCGGAGCTGATCTGACGAGGCCGCTGACCGGAAAAAAGACCGGGGGCCCGCACTGTCCTTCCTTGGAGTTTCGCGTCCTTGCCGCCGTCCGACCAAGAGACTGTTTCGCTCGCCTTCAGAACCTTCGCTTGGTTCGGGAGTCGGTAGCCCGGCGGAGATGTCAGGTGCAGACAACTTCTTGGCATGGAGAGGTGACTGTGACTGGTGGATAGAAAGTTGGGAGGTGAGGGAAGAGATCTCGGACAACGCCGATTCGTACTTGGCACGCATCGACGAAAGTTCTGAGAGTGCCTCCGTATGCTCCATCCTGAGCGCAGCAAGCTGGACCTCAGTGACCGCCTGAAGGGGAGAACTCGGGAAAGTCTCAGCAGCATCGACCTCCTTATCGACCTTGTCCTCCAGTTCCTCTGTCCGCTGCGCCTTCTCCTTCTCCAGTTCATCCTTTTCCCTTTCCGTTTCGGCGACGTGTATTTCGAGTACCTTCACCCGCTCCTCGCGATCCTCCAGCTCTTCCATAAGCCGCTTCATCTCGCTGTCCCTCTCGCCCTCGCCAGCGCCGAGAACCTCGACACGTCGCTCCATCTTGGCCACTTCCTCGTCCCGCTGCTTGAGGGACTCTTCGAGCGCCTCCACAGCATCGCGTAGCTCATTGATGCTCTCATCCGAGCGCTGGAGTCGGACTTCCAGATCGGTGATGTACGCCGCGGTTGCGGCTTCTTCCTCCCGATGCCTCGAGATCTGCGTACGCAAGTCCGTGACAAGGGTCGAATGACCCGAGCTGCTATCTTCCAGCATGCGCAATTTCTGCTCCAGATCCTGAACATAGCGCTGCACAAGAAGTAAGCATGACTCCCTGGACCCACGCTAGGTACCCACCTCGGTAGAACCCTCCCGCTCGGAAAGCTTCATAACCCTGGCCCTCAGCTCCTCAACAAGTTGTTCCGTCCTCGTGCGTCTCCTGGTCTCCTCCTCGAGCTCAGCCTCTTTCTCGTCAAACATCGCGTTCGTATGATCCTAAAGGGTTGCACGTCAGCACGCAGTTGGCATCGATCACAACACCCCGACGCGGCAGGGATACAGTAGGGTTGGGGATGGCGAAACGTGATTGTGGCCTTGAGCCGGAAAAACTTCAGACTCTAAGCCCTGTCCATCGAACCCACTGTGGCACGATGACCTCATAGAGCAAGAAACAAGGCTCACCAAAGCGACACGAGCAAGTTTGAGCTCCACTTCAAGCGCGCTCATCCTGCGCTCGTATTCCTCCACAACAGGGGCGACGATCTCGGCGTATTTCCGTTTCTCACGTTCCTCGAGGCCCCCATGCTCGCTGGGCGCAGCGAGGGCCTCTTTGAGCCGGTCGATCTCTCCCTGCTGATCTTTGTACATCTGGGCGAGCTCTTCATGTGCCCGTTGGAGGTTGGCAAGCTGCGCTGCTGACTCTCCTCCTGCACCGCCCGCAGGGGCCGCGACAGCTCCGCCAGCCTTGAGCGCTTCGACCTCCTTGCGCAGTTTGGTAACCTGCCCTTGGAGCCAGTCCATATCCCCCCAGCCTTCTTCGCGCACTTCCTTCGAGACGACATTCTTGATCCCCCTAGCGCGGGCGGCGTACTTGAGCGTGTTGAGCGTTTCTGCAAGGTTGTATTCCGCAGGGGCGACGCAAGCCAGCATGAGGGTGTGTGCGTTCCCTCCGAGGGAATCTTGCAACAGACGTGTGAGCTTCGAGTCGCGATAAGGGACGTGCGTTGCCCCGTGAGAGTTGGAGGTCACGGGCAGGGTAGCCAGCGCGGAGATCACGTTCCCCAGAGCGAGCAGACCAGAATTGATCGAGATACCCTCCTTCATCCGTTCGCCTTGCGCCGCAGTGCGTTTCATCTGCTCCTCCTTCAGCAACGTCAAAGAAGGAAGAGCCCGAGCATACTCACCCGCTCACTTCCGGCCAAATCCACGAAATGGAATTTGCTCGTCATGACCACCCATCCTTGATCGTCGTCGTCGTCCTTGCTAGGGGGCATCGGGCTGCTCCGACCGGGGGTCATGATGCCGCTCGTCCTGGGCTTGAGCGAGCTGTTACCCGCGACGCTGCTAGGCCTGCCAAAGGCGGGGCTCGTAGCGCGAAGAGCGGTGCTGCTTGGCCTAGCCAGCCGACTGGGTGCAGGGCTCGTGCGTCCCGTAGGGGAACGTACGGTCCCGAATGAGCTCGGTGGTGGGGGTGACATTGCGCGTGAGGGGTTGGGAGAAGGGGGCGCGTTCAGCGGTCGACGCTGGGTCAGGGTGAGCGAGAAGATCGCGTGAGAACGCGAGGATTGAGCGTTCATATCCGTCTCGTTTGTACGGCGGAGAGCAGAGCCGTTTCGCAGGAGACTACGCGTCGCACATCAGCATAAACGGATTCGTAGCAGGGGCAGACAACGTACTTGAGCACATCCCCGACACTCCTCACGCTAACCTCCTTCAACCCTTCCCACTTTATCCTTCCATCCTTATCCTCCCTGATCATAACCTCCCTCCTACCCTCTCCCTCCTCCACAAGCAAATCAATCAAATCCTCATTATACAGTTCCACGTACGCGACGCGCGCCTCGAAGCTTGCGCCGCCCCTTCCGTCCGGTAAGCGTGAAAATATCGAGTGCAGCGCGCGGGGGATGATGCCCGAGCTTGCTGGAGGTTGGCTGCCAATACTTGGCGGAGGCAGGTCAGCACCAGTCATGCTGTACGTCTTGCCCGAGCTCGTTTGGCCGTACGCGAGGATGGTGCAGTTGAACCCCTCTAGGAAACGTTGGACGAGCGGATCGGCGGCGATAGAGTACACATCGGCCTGACTTGTGTTCGGGCCAAGCACGCGGTCAAACGTGAATGACTGCTTTTGGTTTGCTTGAGGTGGAGCGAGCGCGCCCCCAGGAGCGGAGACGCTGGAGACTGTTGATGTGGACGGGTTGTGCTGGTGCGAGGCGGTCGTGGAGGGGTCGACATGGACCGTAGTTGCAGAGGAGTCGAATACAGCCACGCGCTGAAAACGCGATGGGATGGAAGCGTCCTGGGTTGTAGGAGGCCGAATTCGGACGGCTGTATGATGCATAAAGTAGTCGAGTCAGTTGTCGTTCCCTGAAGGGAGTAAAGTAACGCACCGACTTGCACACTCGTTGCGGTCGACTTGTCTTTCTTGTCTGCCATCGTTTGCTGCGTCGAGAAGGTGTGTGATTATCCTTTGTTTACGTTTGATGGTGTGCAGATGTCGCGTCTTAGGGGTAGATGTATGCGTGGAATCGTCGTTGAAGGTATCGGTCCTGGGTATAGATGCTGACCACTGGCAGGTGTCGTCGTCGTCTATGAAGACAATGGACGGTGAAGGACGACGAGGGCGCAGATGGCGGTAGGAGAAAGAAAGAGGAAGGAGGTGGGGAGAGAGAGAAGAAGAGGGTCTGAATGGGCGACGCGGTGAAATCCGTAATCCGTGGAAAGCCGTCGTCGTTAGAAACTTAAGTCTTTCTTTGCTTCCCTAACATACTCTGGTTAATATAAATTAGACACTAAAGAACGATGCTTTTCCCACCTTTATTGTTCTGTTCTGCGTACAACAACTGCACTTGTGTCGCTGCTGATGCAATGCAGACTCGCGTGGGAAGGATACCCCCGGTCGTCAAGCAGAAAAAGAAGGGCGGTTACCTACGAACTCTTCGGTTACCAGGAGAGAATACAAAGAATATGAATAGAGAGCTAAGGGGTTCATCAAGGTCAAGAGAGAGGTAATCAAACTCTTTTCTGATATGACATCGCATATACTTATTCAGCGTATGAATTATCGAACAACATCTGCAGGCAATGGGTGATGTACACTGCACAGGAATGTGATTTGACAGCACGAAAACAAATTGGAATGTTTGCGTCGTGACCATTTACGTGCGGTTTAACCTCTTATCCGTACTCGCATGTATATATCATCTCCCTCTCAACTACCAGCACTTAACCTCGGTGTCTCCCTTCGTCTCTCCCCTCGTCCTCAGGCAACGACCCAACCCCAACCATCTCTGTTCCGCCTTCTGATACTCCCACCCATGGCCCCTAGTTGGAGGAGAGTCGCCATGGGTGTCTCCCGCAGATTTTCAGTAAACATTAATGAATTGAGAAAGAATCAATGAGACATGTTTTTAATCCACAATGCCCCAACTACTGTCCACATACTGTCAATTACCACTCTACTCCATGCTTCCTTCCTAGCTAATTACTACAAATATGATGAAAAACAGCATACCCTGGCTGTCTGCAAATACAAGCCCATCAACTGATGTGTTCAACCACACACTCAGAAAGTCTCAAGATCTGTTGACACTTCCCTTTGGACCCACTTGAAAATTTACTGCCCATTCCATTATTTCCCCCACCCTTTCAACCAGGCATACACTTAACACAGGAAGGCTTGGATACCATGAATCTCAATATAATGAAGTTTCTGTGGCTGGATGAAGTTGACCTAGTTAAATGGGTCTTATATGCTTATGAGATGGTGTTTTCATGGGATAAAGTCAAAATTGGGCATTTCCACAGTGACTATTTGTTAGGGCAACACAGGCTGACTAAGTCTGCTCACCTAAGAGTGCCAAGAGTCTAA
>NW_024467210.1:51337-65956 GCF_000292625.1 Dacryopinax primogenitus | reverse complement strand
TGCCAAGGTATACCAGCTACTTCCATGTCATAAAGGCTTAGTCATGTCTCTTGACCAAGCAATGAGCTGGTGCCCTGACAGAGGTAGGGGATAGAGTAAAGAGTGACTATAGAGTAAAGCAGTAGTATTAGATGTATGATAGTGGTCACCCACCTTGAACAGGTGAGAGTTAAGAGTAAGTGTGAGAGAGAAGTCCAACCATCCCTATCCAAAGTACCCAAAACCTCCTATATATGTTTGGAGAGGTTTGGCCCTTCGGACTACTACTAATCTATACCTACTCTATATTACCCAATGCTATGTCTAGGGTCCACTTCCTGCTTCCAATAGTCTGGTCCAGCTGGGTTTGACATGTCATTTGAAGAGGTGTTCAAAGGTCAGATCTGAGCTCAAAATTCAGATGTGCAGCACATTGGGAGGTAGTTGGAATGATGGGAAGGGGAAGGAGAATGCAATGTGATGGGTTGTGCCTTCATGGGGAGGTAGAAGAAAAGATAGGCATGAGATGGTGTCAATTGACCAAAGGATAGTTGACTGGTTTGGAATGGTGAATGAGTTGTGTCTCAGAATTGTGATGTTTGTGTGGTGAATTCAGCAGTGCACTAATCCTGAAAGTACATTGGATTTTGAAATGGAGGTGTTATTAAGACTTTTCAAAAATGGGTGGGGAGACCCTTGTGGGTCTCCCCTTGGGTCAGATGGTATGGCGAAGCTGTCCGCTCAGAGGGAGGCAGTCCCTTGTGCGCAGTGATGACTTGGGAGGAGTCATACAAAACCTTCCCCAGCGACGGAAGCACAGAAGTTAAGCCGTGATTTGTCATGGGTAATGAGTCAACGGATACTAGAACGAAGAATAAGACGGGCCGTTCGATGTTAGTCATCTTGCGCCGCCACTTCCCGGCTGTAGGGACGCGCGGCTGATTCGGAAAGTGACGGGGGCTGGGTGAGACATAATATTACCTCATCACTTTAACTTATCCTTACTCTGCACGGCTCTTTTCCTCCTCCTCCTCGAGCAAGGGAGACGTGGAAGGTACTGACAAGGACGACGACGACCATGGATAATAGTCAACTGCCCTGGATGTCATTTGACACTTCATTGTTTCCCTTAACTCAACAGCAACAACAACCTCAGCAACTGCAGCAACAACCTCAACAACAGCAACAGCAATCTCAGCAATCTTCAGTCGAAGAACAGCGCGTCCGTCTAGAACTAGCAAGGGAGACCATCAAATTACGCGAGCTTGAACTCCAAATCGCAGCAGAGAAGCGAAAGGAAAGGGAAGCAGAGCTCGCCCTTGCACATCTACAAAATGGGAGCAGCCAGGGGACCTCGAGCAATGGACCTTCACCGCAGAATCAGAACGGGAACGGGAGCGGGCAGAGTACCTCGCCTGCTGCACCTCTACCACCGCAACAAGAGTTCTTTAACCCAGGCATGTCGTTCCCACAAGCGCACACAGCTACTTCAAACTTCGACTTCAACCCCTTCCCGCTCGATTTCCTCCCTCAGATACAAGGTCAATGGCTCCCCCCTCCTCCCCAACCGCAGCAAGGCGCTCCCAGTCCTCCCCAGCCTGTACCTGGAGTAGGAAGCAACGGCATGTCTCTCTCCTCCCTGAACATGGGCCTGGCGGACCCGTCCTTCCCGCTCGGAGTGGACGACGCAGCGTTCGACGATATCCTTGCTGAGCTTCTGCAAAATGAGCCTTCTTACGTTCCTCCCCCTGTTCAGACTCCTGAACCCGGCCAGCCCAGTCCGGAAGAAGTCGACGGAAGCCCTGAGCAAGGCATGAGCGGGAGCAGGGAATCCCCCCGGGCTCTCCCAGACGAGCACCGTGCTGCTACCGCATCCAACGGACCCGTCGCAGCCGGAGGAATACCAGGCTTAGGGCAGATACACAATGGTGCCCCAGCGTCCATCTTCGACCAGACCAAGGCGCTCGTCTCGCGTATAGCAGCACAAGGCGGGTTCGACAAGTCCGCCCTCGCCTCTCTCTCCCCCTCTGGATCGATTTCCCGCTCCGGCTCGGGCAGCGCTGGCCAGTCACCTGAAACCACGCTGGCCGCTTCCTCTGCTTCCTCGGTTTCCCAAGCCCAACCGACGATGCTCCCTACCACGAAGCGCAGTAAGAAGTTGCTCCTGGAGCAGCTGGCTTGCTGTGCCCAGTGCGGGGCTGGGATAGCGAAGCTCCTTCTGAGAGGGACGAAACAGGAACTAGACGATCCATTTGATATGCACTATCTGTGCTCTGCCTGCGCCCCAGTCGTGCCGGCACAACAAGGTGTTCGGAAGCGGGTCAAGCAAACCGAGGACTGTACGCTCCCGACAGTGTGCGACGTCTGTCTCCGCACGCGCGGGCGAGGAGGGATCGTTCCCCGCCGCGAGGGCACTGTGCTTCAGTTTGCTGTCGAGGTGGTATGTCTGCCCTGTACGGAGAAGTATAAACGGTGCTCGGATTGTGGAGGCGGGAGCGGGAGGCTGGGAGTGGGGAAATGGAGATGTAAGGAGCTTTTCGACGAGGGGAGGAAGACGTGTAACCTCAGTCATGCGAGGTATGTCTTCCATCTTGAACTAGTCCGAAGTGATGCTAATCTGCCTAGACTCGGAACAGGAGAGCTGGAGCTAGCCGTCTGGGAGGTACCGGACGACGTGGACCAAGAACTGCAGATCGAGACTGTGCTGAACGCGTGCGAGAACCTGTGGAAAGAGAACGTTCTCAGGATGGCGGTGCCCGAGATACTGGACAGCGATGCGGACAGTGCGATGGGGCTCAAGACGTATCAGGATATTCAGGAGAAGATCTTGCAGCATGGGTGGCCGGCGAGGGATTTCGTCATGAAGGATGAGACGTACTCGGGGCAGAGGAAGTACTTGGCGCTCACCTGGGCGAAGAATAGGCGCGTGTTTGAACTTGGTATGTTGACAAGAGAGAATGCTCATCATGCGGGTAGGCCACGGCGAGGGAAGACGACGACTATTGGGGAAAGGACGGGGAAAGTGGTCAAGGATGAAGATTGGCTGTTTGCCAATATCAGGCGGACAAGGATCTTTGCTCCTGCTGGGTCGATGCTTGTGGGCATCTGGCTCAGTCATTGGGATATGAACCGTAGGCCAGCCTTTAGCCTGAGTAGGGATATGCTTAAGTACTGCAGGTCGGACGATCCATATCTCCACCACGTCCCCTTTCGACCCCGGAGACCTCGAAGACCGTTCTGTGGTGGCCATCGCCGAGACGCTCAACCGGATCATCACCACCGGGTCGAACGACGCTGCTGCCATTCTCCCTCCCGCGCACGTCTGGGTGACATACAACGAGCTCTCCCCCGTGATTGAGCAGCGCATGGAAGACGCGCTTATCAAAAAGAAGGGATTCTTTCCCCTGGACGAGTATGTGCAGCGGTTCCCTGACGTGAAGCGCGATGACTTTATCGAGCCTAAATACACGCGTGTTGTCAAGCCCTCTGGGTGGAAGCAGGGCGACCCAGGGATCGACACCCCCGTGCATATACTCGTTAAGACCCTGGGGAAGAGCATGAACTGGTACAGGTTGCAGAAGCTCAAGATGCAGGAGGTGAGTTCACTCCGCCTCCGGGTGCGCTCCAACCCCGGCTGTCCGCTCGGTATGTGAATTACGCTAAAGTGTCTCCCGCCCCCGCGCGAACAGATGCACGAGAAACGCGTCATGAGCCAGCTTGTGAGGAAGAGGAAGGCGTTGGAGGACGAGGAGTCGAGGGGTCGGGATCACTAGTCTTTATTTTCGTTGTTGCGGACTGGAGAGGATGTTGTTTTATCTGCTTTGAATGGCTCGGCGAGGTTGGGGATGTATACGTTCCAGATTCGGTTCCGTTTTTCTTTCTTTTTGACTTGTCGAGAAATGATGCGAGCCAAGGTCGCCTACTGTATCAGATTGTAAACTAAATGGCAGAAATGATACCATTTGCAGATTGATAGAAATGATCCTCGTCTTTGTGCATTCTTCTCACCGAATTTTGACACTTTTCCAATGACTGCTGTAGTCACGAACAAATCTACATCTTCCGATTCCAACCATCATGGTCTCTTGTGACCAGGGATTCGAACGGCCTTCCTCTCTTGATTCCGTCCTTTCCGCGCAATCTTTGTACCCTGTCGACTATCTTCTTATCCTGGCTCATTCTCCCCCAGACTCCCGGATGCAGATAGATGAAAGGACAATAGCGATCCAGTTGAATTCGAAAGATAGAAGAGAGATAGACGGCGGTGGGGCCGACTCATGACTGTATTGAAATCATCGTCAAAGGGAGGGTCCTCGCGTCTTATTGGCCAACTGACTGACTGACGTTTATCCGACGATGGGAGTCTGACGACTTGCGGAGTATGGGCTTCTCATGACTAGCATGCTCCTACAAAGGTTATTGCAGGCGAGAATGATAAGAAGCACTTGGGCAGAAAGGTCTGGATACAGCCTCGAGCAGCACGAGTTCGTGTCCTGCTGCTTCTCTATTTCGGACCAGCTGTGCACTTCTCAATCTGTGGATCTGGTCTGCGAGAATGGCTGACTACGAGAAGAAGGGGGGCGAACATCACATAAATGTTGGACACGCACTCCAGAGCGTCACCTCCCTTCGCAGCGCAAGAGAGGAGGCGGACGATGGAACGGCGTACCTGGAGCAGGACGTGTTTGGTGATGAAGAGGGCGCACAGGTGCGATATGCCCTGCGACTCGTCTTGACTTTCACCTCCTCATCCTGATTGCAGATCAAATACCGCACTCTGTCATGGCAGTTCGTGTCCTTCTTCATGATTGCGGAGATCGTCTCGAACGGGATGCTGTCTCTCCCCTCCTCCCTCGCTGTCGTTGGCATCGTCCCTGGAGTCATTCTCGTGGTGTTCCTCGGCATCTTCGCCACGTACACTGCCGTCCTCCTCATTGACTTCAAGCTCAATCACCCAGAGATCCACAATATGGGAGACGCGGGGATGATCATGTTTGGCCCAATCGGGCGGGAGATTCTCAGCTTCGGCACGATCGTATTCGCCATCTGTGCGGCGGGTTCCGAGCTCTTGTCGGGCCAGCAGGCACTTACTGTGCTCTCCAACCAGGGACTTTGTGCCGTCGATCTTGTCATCATCTTCACGGCCGCATCGTTCCTTCTTGCCCTGCCTAGGACACTCGACCGGCTGAGTTGGCTCGGTCTGGCCAGTTTCATTACCATTTTCATTGCTGGAGTGGTTGCCATGATCGGGGCCGGCCAGAGCGCTGTACCCGGTCGTGAGATTGACGCTGTCATCAGTGGGGATTTTTATAGCAGCTTTCTGTCTATCACCAACCCGGTCTTTGCATATGTAAGCCCGTGTCCTATTCTCAGTTGAGTTGTGCTCACTTTTTTGTGCAGGCCGGACATTTCATGTTGTAAGTGATTGTTGCAATCGCTGCCTTACCCACGCTCATAATGTGCAGCTTCCCTCTTGTGTCTGAAATGCACACACCTCGTGATGCGTACAAGTCTGCATACTTCCTGCAAGGCTTCGCCACGACTTGTGAGCCCGCCGTTTACCTCTCTTAAACAAGGCTCATCCACTCACAGTCTACGCTATCTTTGCCGTCGTCTGCTACTGCTACATCGGGAACACCGTCGCCTCCCCCGTCCTTTTCTCCCTGAACGAAGTTTGGTCCAAGGCATCCTTCGGCATCGGTCTTGCCAACTTTCTCGTCGCCGCCGGCCTGTACTCGCACACGGCTGCCAAGTTGCTCTTCATCCGCTTCTTCCGCGGTACCCGCCATTTGCATGAGCACACCACTTGGGGCTGGGTATGCTGGGTCGTTCTCGTCCTGTTGGCCAACGTCATCGCCTGCATATTCTCCATCGCCGTGCCCGTGTTCTCATATATTATCGGTATCACCGCAGCTTTGTTCGCGAGTTGGTACACTTATGGTATCGCTGGCTTCTTCTGGCTGTTCGATACTTACCATCAGGGCGGTGGGAGACATGCGTGGTACAAACAGCCAATTCGCTTTGCCATTGCGATCTTCACCATCCTGGCTGGTGCATTCATCTGCGTAGCTGGCATTTACGTATCTATCAAGGTGGGCATCTAACACGCGAGAAATAGCAGAGCTGACATCTGCACAGCTGATCGTCGTTTCATATCAAGAGGGTGTCATCGGTGCTCCGTTCACCTGCTAGTCGAGATACTTTATGCTGTATTTGTGGAAGCAATGATAGATTATTGCTAATGATACTGTGCTCAACTCTAGACGGTTGAGTTGTGATATTGCGATGAAGAAAACATTAACCGAAACACCTGTTAAATAGACAGCAAACAATTGTGTTTGAATACCAAAGAAAACATTACACTAGCAAGAGGGATACCCTCCATTGCTCGCAATTACACCAGCCGCATCTTCACGCCTTCATCCCCCTACGTCTCCGTATCATCACCCCATCTCCTGTTTCCCCGACTGCCCCTGCTCGACCCAGCAATACTCGAGGAAGCGCTCGGCAAGCGCAGACTCTGCCCCGTAAAACCGAGGAAGGACCGGGCCCTAGGAGCAGGGGTAGGAGTAGACAGCTCCCAAGGATCCATGTCCCGCGCTTCATCCGCAGCATGCTCAGACCCAGGCTCCATCGCACGCGTGGAGATATGCGCAGGAGCTTTCAGGTGCCGCACTGGCTCATGCCGGATGTCGATGTCCTCTTCGACGTCCAGCTCGTCTTCGGCGTCACCGTAGGACTGGGACATGATTTCGTCCTCATCTTGTTGCCGGATAACCCTGCGTACATGCTCGGCCGGGGGATACGGGCTCTGCCCAGCCTTCACACTGCGCGAAGCTTGACCGTCGTCTTCCCCCTCATACGAGGCCTCGTGCTCCGCCTCCTCATCGTCGGCAGTATCGCTGTCCTCGCTCACCTCACTTGCGTCATCATACAGGGCATCATCGTCGATCAGCAGACCGTCCGCGTCCGTCTCTCCACCCCACTCAAACACGTCCAAGTACGTCTCATCGCCTCTGTTGCTAGCGCTGACGACCCTCCGGCCCCAGCCAGCGACCTGCCACACTCCGCCAACTTCTGTCAAGAGGTCGCGCCTCCACTCACCCTTGTCCGCATCCCACATTTTTAGGCTGCCCTCACTCCCGCTCAGCACACGGAACTCGTCGTGCAGGAAGCAAGTGATGGCAGCCGGGTGGCCGGTGAGGGTGTGGAGCAAGTCCCCTGATGTTGGCGACCAGACGCGGAGTGTAGAGTCAGCGGCGGCGGAGATGAGCTGGTTAGGACGGATAGAGAGCAACCCGACAAGGGACGTGTGCCCCGTGAGGGCGTGCAGACACTGGCCCGTTTCGAGGCACCAGATGCGCACCGTACCGTCCATTGAGCCGGAGGCACATCGTTCACGTATAGGGTCGAGCGCGACGCTGTACACTGCGCGCATATACGCGTCAGCATATATCCACCGGGTGCAACGATGGAAGACTCACCTTTCTGCGCATGCCCAGAGAGCACAAACCTGCACTCTCCAGTTGACATGTCCCAGACGCGCACGGTACAGTCGTAGCTGCCGGAGACGAGCGTCTTCCCTCTCGCAGCAAGGGCGCGCACGGCACTCGTGTGCCCAGCGAACAAACGTACGTGGTAAGGGTTCCGTTGGGGTTCATCCTGCAAGAAGGTCAGCATATATGCGCCGGTTTACGAAGTGGCAAGAAGACCCACCCGATCGGTATCCCCTTCACCCGTTCCCGGGCTTTTGTATTCCGCATCCCCCTCCCTAGGGAGATACCACAGTCTGAGCGAGTTATCCCTGCTCCCAGTGATGATCATCCTCCTCCTTGGCCAGGTGCCATTATCCCCCTTCTCGACAATCTGCAGGCAGCGGACCGTGCTCGTATGCCCGGCAAATACATGCGTGTTAGTTCCTGTTCTCAGGTCCCAGACGCGTACTGTACGGTCTGTGGAGCCGGAAACAAGCGTATTATGCACGAATTGGAGTGCCCAGACACCGCCCGAGTGGCCCTGAAGGGACTGGAGCAGCGCACCGTCGATCGGGGAATGGACGTGGATCGTGTGGTCGTCTGATGCGGAGACGATGCGAGTTGCAGAGATTTGGAGACAGGTGACGACAGTCTGTGTCAGGAGGGGGATCGTCATCTGCGAGGGGCACTGGGTGAGCGCTTGTTGCAGGCGCAAGCGGTAGCGAAGGAGGGTTTTGTATGGGTTGGGAGGGCGCAGAGTGGGTAGGTAGTTCGCCGGCGGGCGGAGATGGGCACTGAGCCGCATCGATGGTGGCAGGGAGGCACGCGAAGGCGATTCAAACCAGAGTTTGTAGTGCTTGAGAATACTGCGCCAGAGGGGGGCCTCGCCGTCGATGAGGTCGCGCCAGTTGCGGCATACACGGCAGCAGCGGAGAAGGGAGCGAAGGTCGAGACACTGGAGGATCTGGAGGGACAGCTCAGTGGGGAGGAGGGAGAGGAAGTCGCGCGACAAAGCGGGGGTGACGAATCCGTCCGTAGCGCGCAGGACGGACAACGGGGAGAGCTTGAGCAAGGAGAGGAGGACGTGTGTCTGGAGCGCGGCTGGGAGCTGGCTGTACTGCGTCAGCAGCATGGGAAGGGACATTAGAGTCTGAAGCGGGAGGATCGGCAGCTCAGGCGGACTGTTCGAGTACGTCGTCGTGACTGTTGAGCTCTCTGCTTGGGCGGGCTCGCTGATGCTCGGAGGGGGAGAGTTGCTCGGCGAGGGAAGTGGGTGCAGCCCTGGTCCGCTCGTGCTCCCATGTGTCTGGAGATGCAGCGCGCGCGCCTTCTTCCTCGGCGGGCTAGGCGGTGGGGGACTCGGCGGGCCTTCGCTCATTCGGACATCCGCCTGGGAATTCGACTGCGCCGGAGCGCTCGAGAACACCAACGAGGAGGGGAGTGAATTCGCTGCGCCAACGTGCTCGGTGTTGTTGCTCAGCATACGTTTCCGGCCCTTTCCCGCGCTGCCATTCGTACTCCCGCAGCTTCCGGGTGTAGGTACGCCGCCAGCAGTGATCGATCGTTCCAACGCGTCCCTCACACTCCCGTTCTGGAGCAACACGTCCCCGTCTGCCTCTTCCTCCCTCCTGAGCCTGACCCAGCTCTCGCCCCTATCCAGGCCCGGGCGTAACTCTGCTTCTGGCACACTGGGTTCTCCAGAATGATACTTTGCCCTGACGCCGGGGAGGAAGTACGCTTGGGTCTGAGTGGGAAGGGGCGCGTGCAGGAGGGGATAAGAGGGTGGGGAGGCGCCTGGACTACGCGTGGAAGGGGAGAGGGAGAGATTGGGGTACAGCGTGCTGGGGGCTGGGGGTAGTGGGAGGGGGATAGGAGGGTACACGGTCGTCTGTGTGGTGGTCGTGGTGACGCTGCAAAGGGTAAACCTGGGTAGATATATGCGCGTTATGACACGTACACTGTCGTGGTTGTGGAAGGGAGAAGGGTGAGTGTCGGCACCTGGTGGTGGTGAGTGTCGGTGTCCATCTCGTTGCCAATAAGATAAAGATAGCTAGCAAAGTGGAGATGGTGGTACAAAGCAAAGGGGCAGGATGTCGTTGACGGCGCTCTGGCCGACGAGGACGAGGGAGAGGGCGACGAGGAGGAGAAGAGAAGAGAGAGGCGTCTGTGTATTGGGGTCCCATTCAACACTTTCGGTGGCAATCACTCACGTGATCAAACACTTTTTATTAACAACACCAACGAATGAACAATGACTACGTCCTTTGTCTATATATATTGAGGCAACAAAAGCTATACTTCTTGTATGAATGATACAAATATGCCACTGCTATGATTTGACCACCGTTGATTCCTGACAATTTTGATACGAGCTGGCAACAACTTCCTATTCAGCCTCTCAAGCCACTCTCTAGATTCTTGTTACCCCACACCTGAACAGCAAGCCATGTCTTCTCTCGCATAGAAATAACCGGTAAATGCAAGCCATGCTGACCTGCACCTTGTTCTTGTGGATGACTCCTTCCATTCCGCCAGCGTGTCAACTGCATTCCTGGTGCCATCCGTCGCTCCCTCCTTGTCACCCATTTCCTGCCATTGGTACAACAGCACCGGGACTGTCTAAGGGAACGAAAGAGTGCCAACTCCACAGGTAAAGACAGTAACAGACTGGTAATTCCCTATCATACGTACTCGTATTCGCTCACTTCGTCCTCCTCTCTGTGAAGACACCCATAGTGCAGCGCACGGGTTAGGCGAGCGGAAGAGCCACCCCCTCCGTTGCTCTCTTCGATTGTCTGAAAGACATTGGATAGGAAATAGAAGAGAGTATGCACGAACTGTGGTCGCTCTTGGTGACTGCTCCGGCGTGTCGGGTAACTCACTCAATCCAAGCACAGCAACCAATGCACAGTGTCAAATAATACTCTTTCTTAATATGTCTGCATTTTATAATGTGAAATGGTACGAATATACTAAGTAAGAATAATTAACAAATGAAGTTACGTGATCAGTCCAAATCCAAAACGCATCCCATATCCGGCGCTTAAGTAAAACGAGGAGTAACGCTGCTCTTGCTCTCTTCTCTCCTTTTCACACTACTTCCACTATACCCTGGACATATGATGCCCACACTTTCGTCTCCTCAACTCTCGCTCTCACAAGCACATCCATCACACTGGAATTACCTGGCCGAAGGCTCATCCTCTCTCGTATGCACCTACGCCGGCCCATCCAAAGTCTTCACACGCAGGGTCCTACGTCTGCGAAAGACCGCCGTCTGCCGCCAACCCTCGACCGACAGCGTACTCGCTAGCGACGACACTGGTTCGGGGGAAAGCACAGTCCGCGCATGGCAGGAAGAGGTCATCGCCCGCCTACTCCCTCGAGACGCGCTCCCGCAACTTGATCTCGTCACTGTCGACCCGGACTCCCTACGAGCCCTCGAGGCCGCCCTATCTAACCAATCAAGGCATAGAAGGCCTAATGACCGGCTCGATCTAGTTGCGCGAAGTGCCGTCTTGGCCCAGGACGTTGTTAGCGGGGAAAGCATTGCTGTTGAGATCAAGGTGCGCTGGTTCTTTCTTGCAGATGCGGAGAACGAGCTGAAACTGCACAGCCAAAATGTGGTTTCCTCCCTTCTCCTGTCCATCTATCACCCTCTACTGCAAGAATCAAATTACACCACTGCAGGTACTGCATGCACTCCCTCGTCCGCCTCTCCTTTCCCGCGTCCTTCCCCTCCCCGGCCCTACCCTTGCCGACGACGACACGAGAACATTACTGCCCTCTAGACTTCTACTCGGGCGACGAACACCGCGTGAGAAGAGCACTGGAACAGCTCTGGGAACTCTGGCTCCGCACCCAGGGGAAGGGTAACAACTTCCGGGTATTCGTACGAGGGGAGAGGGTAGATCCAGCAGATGTCGCTAGCTTAGTTGAGGCGCTCGACGACCTAGCACCAGCGAAAAATGCGCTTATTCAACGTCTATTGCCTCTCTTGCTAAAGAGTCCGATCCTGGGCTTGCTCAAGCAGCTACAGCGCACGCTCGACCCCCTCGACATTGACGGCCTCTCCGCACTGCATCAATCGATGTATCCCGACCTCCCGCTGGGATACGGACAGACTCAACCAGAGATAGACGAATGGAAGACGCTTGTCGAGTCGTGGCTTGCTCACCAGATGCCTGAGGAACCGGAGAAGAAGCTTAGGTACTATGTGCTTGCTTACACGCTCTCGGCGACTTTCAAGGATTGCTCGCTTATCGTTCACCTCCCGATTGCGGCTGCTGGACAGTGGGAACGCCGTAGAGAGGGAGGGGGGATCCAAAGAGGTGTGGAAGGCAAAGTTTGGGTTGTAGATACTGATGTGAAGAAAGTCAGTAAGTTGGGTAAATGGGCAGAGTTGGACAGGGAGATTGTCAGTGTATTTTCTAGACTAGATGTTACAGATAGATGTGTTGAATAACTTGATTGCTGTTGTAATGGAATGAGAGATAATAAATAAGCGCCCGGTGATGTCATCAGCTTACTACATCCCCTCATCGTAATCCCTCACTCCTCTAACGACGTGGACAACGACAACAAGGATGTCCTCCCAACCCAGGCCATTACCCCAGGCGCTCATATTTGACCTCGTGGGAACCTGTACAGACTGGCATACTCCCATCCTCGACCTACTGCGTTCGCAGCCCCTTCCCACTCCTCTCCAGTCGGCCGACCTCCCCCAGCTGGCAGCAGACTGGCGTGCAGGGTTCTTTCGCGAGATCCTGGCCAGCTTTGAGGGGGGAGAGCAAGCAGAGGGTGTGGATATAGTTCATCGGCGGGTGCTGGACCGGCTCTTGCAAGAGCAAGGCGTCGGATCGGGGGATGATGGAATGGGCTGGGGAGAGGATGTGAGGCAGAAGCTGGTAATTGGCTGGCATGAGCAAGCCCGTGTGCCCTCTTCTCTTGTGTCTTGTTGATCAACTTCTGAGGTGCAGTAGCATGGCCCGACAGTATCGAAGGCCTCCAAAAGCTGAAGAAGAAGTTCATGGTGTGCGTCTTGCCTGTCATTTTGGTGCTACGTTTATATAGGATCAGAGTTGTGCTTGCCAACGGAACAACGCGATTGCAGCTGGATGTCGTCCGGTCCTCGGGACTTGCGTTTCATGCTCTATTCTCCTCCCAACTTCTGGGATATATTAAGGTGCTCATCCTCCCTTTGGGCAGGAGGATACATGGCTCACCATATGTCAGCCAAGCCCAGATATCTATCTCAAGGCACTGGACTTGCTCGCTATCGCCCCAGAGCAAGCGCTGATGGTAGCTGCTCACGCGTATGACCTACGCGCAGCTGCCCGGGTGTAAGTCCATACGTCCGTGTGTCGTTTTATACGTATACGATTGACCAGCAACCAGGGGCATCAGGACTGCGTATATCCAGCGAGCAACTGAGGATCCACAGGAAGATATGGATAAAGTCCGGGGCGAGGTCGACCTGTTCTTTGATGGGATTGCACAAGGACAAGGTCTCTTGGCACTTGCACAGTATTTACGTGCATAGACGAGGTAGCGTCAGCTCCATGTTCGGATATGTACTTGACAGGGGGTTGACAGGTATGATAACTGTTATATATTTTATTAGTCTCACTAATACTGCTCCTATTGCTATTAATTTTCCTATTAGTCTTATAAGTTTTTGCAGAGTTAAGGTTCTATTTCCTCGCTGGTCGTGGACAGTAAGCAATTATACTTTCATTGGTGTTTTGAAGATTGACACGATCAACCAGTCTTCCTCCGAACTCCTTTACACTTAACCAATTTGACTTGTCGGGTGCTGGCCACTGTATGATGTATTAACCCACGTCTTCGTGACTTATTCACTCACGCCCCAAAACAGTACCGAATATACACCAACTCTTGATTTCTTTCCTTCCACCACTAGAACAGGATCACCATTCCACCCGCTCGCACATTCCAAGAATGTGTTTCTTTACGAACCTGGCATTTCTTTTCGTTATTGCGTTGGCTGTCTTTGCCGCCCCGATGCACCCCAATGCACGTGTCTGAACAGGAGCCGTCTCCGCTGTCGTGAAGTCGGTCCCCAAAGGTGCAAACTGGGCAGTCCAGGAAACAAAAGCAGCTTTCCGAAGCGTTGCAGGAGGTATAGAAAACGTCATTATGCCCAACGTCCCGGCATCAAGCCACTCTCAAATGTTCAGGACCACCTTGATCAAACACGATTGCATATGTTACCCGTCCATCCTACCAGTCAATGATGATGCCTTCGCGGCACTCGCTCAACTTAGAGCTGAGCCCATTGCTGAGTACCAGCCATTCTCGACATCATAGAACGTATCAGGGATAAACACACTCATCTTACGCCAATCCTCTTCTGCGCTCATCTGGAATCTGAACTGTGCTTGCCAACGGACGACGCGATTGCATTGTCAGCCGAACGCGGAATTGTACCTCAGGGCACTCAGGCACTGAACACGACACCTGCGCCGCGGTCGTCTCCTCGGACCGTACAATACATTCCAACGTCGTGCACAAGTAGAACGGTGTGTGCGTCTTCCCTCCAGCTCGGTCGAACTAGCGGGGTGAACCATATGGTGCGTGTTCAACCTAGCCGCAGGCGTGGAGGCTGAGATGCGTAGACAGCACACGCGCTCACGGTCACACTTACCGAGCCTGTGCAGCAAGCTCGTCAAGACACAATTGATGCCCAGCAAATGGGACAGGATGCCTTGGAGCACAGCCGCCGGGAGCATGAGGCAGCTCTGGAGAAGCTCAGGGAGGAACATTCGCAAGCGCTTGCCCAGCTGCAGGAGATGCAAGCGACGGAACTGGAGACTGTTCGCGCCGCACATGACTTGCTTTCTGAACAGGTCCGAGAACTTGGTTGTCAAATTTCTCAGGCGGAGACGGAGAAGCAAGAGCTGCTCAACACTCACGAAGAAGATTTGCAAACCAAGCAGTCTGTTATCACGAAGTTGTATTCCGAGCTATCAGTGCTTCGTAACGAAGCCGATGCGGCCAAATCTCGAGTAGAGAAGCTCGAGGGTGACATGAGACGTGCTGCTGAAGAACAAGGGCGTCTCGTCAAGGAGGCAGGGAAGCGAGATTCACTTGTGCAAGAGCTGGAGCGTCATCGTGCGGCGCTTGCCGAAACGCACGAGCTGTT
>NW_024467210.1:41782-48302 GCF_000292625.1 Dacryopinax primogenitus | reverse complement strand
GGATGTACGTCGCAAGGACGCTTGCTGCTGTGCATAGGAAACCGCTCATCGGGGTGAACCATATGGTGCGTGTTCAATCTAGCCGCAGGCGTGGAGGCTGAGATGCGTAGACAGCACACCCGCGCACGGTCACACTTACCGAGCCTGTGCTGCCACCATTCCCGCATCTCACGCTGCGTGTCAGTGGGGGCCATACCACACTCGTCGTTGTCTATTCTGAAGACAAGTACGAGCGGGCTGCGGAAACTGTAGACGAAGCTCTCGGGTGCGTCCTTTCCCTTCTTTGTCCTCTACTCGGTACTGAACGTCTTGTAGGCAGACGTTCGATCCGCTGGGAGTGCGCTCCTCGGCTTGGAACGGGGTGATAGAGGGGTTGGAGCTGCTCTAGAGTCGTGTGCAGCCTCCCACGTTCCTACGGGGGGCAGTATGATATCTCCATGCCCCGGGTGATGCCCGGCAAGCTCGGACTCTCGTTTAGCGGACTTTACAGCGCTGCAGAGCGACAGGTTCCATCTCCCGTCTCCCGCCTCCCATCTCCTGCCTCCCGCCTCTCATCTCCCATCTCCCATCTCCCATCTCTCATCTCCCATCTCCCATCTCCCATCTCCCATCTCCCATCTCCCATCTCCTGTCTCCCATCTCCCATCTCCTGTCTCCCATCCCCCATCTCCCATCTCCCATCTCCTGTGTCTGGTTGCTGTGAGTGCTTTATATAGTAAAGGTCCAGAATACCTATTTGGTTAGGGTTGTAAGTCTTTTGTTCAGTCTATGTAGCTCTATAGTCATTATACCTCATGCATGCTATACCTTGCATGCATGTATTTAATATATTATATGATGAATATTTGGGGATATGGGTTAGAGGTAGGGTTTAAAAAGGGCCAGGGTTAAGTAACCCTCAGCCTCATAGGGACCTGCATTGCTGCAGTGGAAGCAGATTTAGTTCCACTTCCAATTTTGGACTTAGGGTCCGGATCTACTTCCTTACTGGCACATGGTGCCATGTGAACCACATGCTTTTTGTGTGTGGTTTTGCCCCCAGCTTCTTCAGATTGCTTTCAGTATATAGGATAGGATGCACTTCCCCCAGGTCAATTGCCACTTGTTTTTCAATGGACCCATCAGATTTGTCCTGAAACAGTGATCAACTAGTTCAGGGACTTGGTCTAATCTGAAGTGTTACCAGAACATGCTGTCAGTGTATAAATACACATGCAACAGACTACACCCAGATACCTTGACCCCAGATAGTACACTAAACATACCATTCCAAATGAGCATTTTTTTAGGGTTAAACAGCCTTGAATTGGTGGTGGAATACATGATCTGACAACAAATAGATTAGTACAGACAGTGAAGACTGGCTGTAAGGATACTATTACCTAATGCTATGCAAGTGTGAAACTTTGCAAGCAGAAAAAAAAACATTACAATATATATGCACATATTGTTGGTATGCTTTAGTGGTAAAGGTCATCATGGAAGGAATTGTTGTGCTCATCATCCTCATTGTCCTCTTCCATCATCTGTACTCTACACCTCCCAATGAGGCATCAGGAGTAAGTCTGCTGGAGGGGGAGTTGACTGTAGTGGCTTGAGCCTAGATAGTAGTAGTTCTGACATTTAGTAGTGGCAGACTCAAAGGAGAGAGCAGTCCAAAGGTCAGTTTGAGGGTTTGATATGCATTCCTAAACCCCAGGCAAGAGCAAAGCCAATGCCTGCCTAAGGCACAAGCAATCCAATGAGAATCCAAAATGGAAGGGTTGCCTAGAGGACTCAAAAGGCTAATAAGGAGTGTTGTCTGTGCAGTTCAGAGATTGAAATCAACAGTTGGAATATGAAGATCAAAGAGTAAAGTTAATAATTGACTGAAGAGTAGAGGTATAGTATTAAGTGTAGTGTAGTGAGGGAAAGAGGGCCAAAGGAGCATTCCTATCCAAAGGACTTGAATCCTCCTATATATGTTTGGAGCAGTTCAGACTTTTGGACTAACTACCTAATCTATTCCTAAACCATAGTACCTATAAGACTGTGTATAGGGTCCACTCTCCCTTCCAATAGTCCATTCTGGCCTGGCTTGGCATGTCATTCAAAGAGTCATTTGAATATCAAATCCAAACTCAAAATACAAATATGCAGCACACATGGTAGGATCAGGGCTGCAGGGAGGGTCAATCCTGATTTCTGGCACAGGACATGCTTCAGGTGCTGCTCATGATTGTGCAACTCCTGCAGGGTGGCATTGAGATGGGCAGTGTGTTCCTGAGCAGCTTGCACATTCTGACATGCTTGAAAGAGGTTCAAGTCCATCTGATGAATATGCTTGTGATATGCTGAGAGGAGGGTGTTGAGAGTGTGCAGTTGATTGTGGATGCCTTCAGGGTTGGCCATGATGCTCTTACAACATGCCAAGCATGGTCAATTGTCAATGTTATCAGGACTATCCACTGTGCTACACATTCAAGTTTCGAGCTCAAATCTGACCTTTGAACACCTCTTTGAATGACATCTCAAACTCAGCCAGACTGGACTATTGGAAGCAAGAAGTGGACTCTATACATAGCATTAGGTAATGTAGGATAGACATAGATTAGTAGTAGTCTGAAGGTCCAAACCACTCTGAACATATATAGGAGGATTCAGATACTTCCAATAGGGACACTCAGACTCCTCTCTCACTTAGCCTCTACCTCACTCATTCAAGATGGGTGATCCTATACCTTACAACTAATACTACTGCTATACTCTACAGTCACTTTTTATTCTAGCTCCCTATAAGACTGATCTGAGCCTTGGTTCAACCTCTTGACCTTCAAAGACCCCTTGTTCACCTTGTTCATCTCATTTGACTTGTTCCCCTCTCTCTCTTATTCAGACACCCTTTGGATTGCTGCATCCAGCTTCAGAGCTCACACAAGACCTTTCAGATTAGCATTTGAGTGGCTCTACCTTAGGAGGCAATGATTTGATTAGGCCTGGTTTTAACTAGTGCTACCTACTACAAAGTATGGGCTACCACTGTCAACTCCCCCTCCAGCAGACCTTCTCCTGATGCCTCATTGTGAGGTGTAGAGTACACAACCCTCTTCCCATACCACCCTCACTATTCCCTGTGGCTGATATGGCCAATACCATGAGAGATCCTGAAGCAGATATTTGAGGACCACTGAGAGGTCTGATGTCAAGCTATTGGATGATTAGTGATTATTTGGCAGTCAGGTCCCCAGATAGGTTGCAGCTTTGCCTGAAACCTTTGTGTTCTGCCTCTGCTCAATGGTGTACCCTGACACAGGGCCACAAAGCTGTGCATGGTGGAAATTCACACAGCACCCATGCCATAACTCATGATACAACTCTGCACAGGCCTCATGGATCACTTTCATAAGGCCTGGAAGCAAGGAAAAGGAGGGATAGGACATGTGATAAGGGGTACAAGACCCCAACACAATGCATTTCCTGATGGAGATCTGGGATTTGAAGATAACTGGTTCAAAGGTGCTGGCCTGCAGAAGGCCAGCAGTACCAAGAGAGCCTAGTGCTGTAGGTAGATCTTTTCTATATATATATCTTCATTGTTTCATTTACTAGCTACCTACAGCAAAACAAAGTTTCTCCAATCTTGAGCACCTTATTGTGAGGGCACACCACAATAACAAGGCTACTGTGGGGGCTAGAAGCAAGAGATGGGGGGCAAGGAGGGTGTTGTAGGGAGGGAGTAGAGTTGATAGAGAGTGTCTTGATTAAGTGCCTAAAGAATTACAGTGGTGGAGAATCCTCAGAGACCAGATCTGAGGAGAAAGAGGCCTTAAAGGCTCTGTGTAAATACTCCCATGGCATAAGGCTAATGGGCCTTAGTAGGAACAGCTGCCAGGAGTAAGCATGGGTACAGGCATTGTGGAACACCAAGAACAGAGGTAAGAAAAGCCAGAGGTGGTAGGAACCACCATGAAACCTGTGCAGGGCCACAAGACTGTGCACAATGGAAATGTGAGGGGGCAGCAAGCAAGGCTGCTGACTATAACCCAACAAGATGATGAGATCAATAGTAAGACTGAACACCCTATATTGACAGGGGTATTGGTGGATGTTGGAGTAGACTCAAGAGGATTCAGACAGGAAAGTAGAAATCAGGGGAGTTCAGGAAGAGTTTCAATGAGATGAGATGACTAGGCCTATCTCTACAAGACTGTGGAGATTCCTCAGAGATGAGATCTAAGGAGAGTAGTACTACCCTACTACTGCTTATATACTCATAGGGCATGGTCTGTGCACATGGAAGTATAATAAAAAATATACCTTGATTAGGGCTGGCTTTACTGATTCATGCAAGTCAGCATCCATCAGTCCTTGTGTCAGGTATTTGGAGCTGGCTCAGTGTGGAGACCCTAGCCTGTGTTGTCAAAGTCTGATAGTCACCAAGTGGATCAAATCAAGCTTGAATGTTCTGAACATGCAGTTGAAACTTGGAGTCCCCTGACAGGAAATCCACATAGCACCCATGATACAACCCTGCACAGGCCTCATGGATCACTTTGAGTAGGCCTGGAAGCAAGGAGAAGCAGGGATAGGACATGTAACAGGGGGTACAAGACTCCAAAACAATGTGTTCCCTGACACTTATGCTCTATGACTGATTTGCCAAGGATATCAGCCAGTGCTATGAAGATCAGCCCAGTGTCCTCTATCACCCTCTTGACCCCAAACTCTCCACAGTGTTCTCTATGGAGAACATCAAAGCCTGTTTCTACTGCAGTCCCTATAGCAAGTGGGACATGATGATGGATATCTGTAGGAAGAAGAAGTAGAGGGCCCCTGTGAGGGCAACATGATCCAACAATCATTGATGATTGAATACCTGGCAACAAGCAAATTGGAGAGTAGTGAGTCATACATCAATCAATACCTCAATGTTTGTTCACAAACAGAGTGATTGACAAGGGTTTATAGAGTAAGTGGTGATCAGGCACAATTGTGTGTGTGTTGTGTGCACATTTGGAAGCTTTGTGTTTAGAACCTAATGACCTTGGACCATGGGGTTCCTAAGAGATTAGCTCCAAAGAGCTGCAGGGGCTATACCTAGGGTTCTATATATGTCTAGGTATGGAAGTAAAAGGAAGCATAGCTGGTGGCTGACTATACAGCTTGCTTAGGGCAGGCACTTGTCTGGTCAGTCCCACATGATCTGTGACTGACATCTCACATTCTGGGATCTGTCCTTCCTGGAGTCAGGTGATTGTAGTATCAGCTGTTGTTTGGGGTGTCATGCCATGTGACTGTGCTCTGATCATTGTTGATTGCAGCTGTCTGCAATTGATTTTAGGGATGTCCCCTGACATCACCCCCTTCTTAAGGGATGTTGTCTGCAATGACATGTTGTGTGATCAACCAGGGCATCATCCATCCATCCAGTCAAAGAGGACTTGGTTTGTTTCAGTGTAGTTTTCAAGTTGTCAGAATTGTAGCTGATTGAAATCCATACATGCAATTCATTTTGGTGCCTCTGGGCATCATTGGTGAAAATCACAGATTGGTTGTCATGCTGGGTGGTTCCCATGTGTTTTCCATGTTTGAGTAGCATTTCCATTTGACAAGGTATTTGAATCAGCCATTCTTTCATAGATGACTGTCCTCAATCCATTCAACTTCCCAAACATTTTCACCATCTGTGTCCAGTTCAGGTGGCAGAGGTGGTGTTTCTTTACATCCAGGTATGTCACTGTCACAATAGCGTCATAATTTGGAAACATTGAATACTGGGTGTAGTCACCACAAATCAGGAAGTTTGATCTTGTATGCATTGTTGTTGATTTTACATGTGATCATGAATGGTCCAAACCATTTGTTGTCCAATTTCTTTGCTGGTCATTTTGTTTTGATGTCTTTGGCATCAAGCCATACCTTGTCTCAGGGCACCAGCTCATTGCTTGGTCAAGAGACATGACTAAGCCTTTATGACATGGAAGTAGCTGGTATACCTTGGCATGTGCTGGAACCTGCTGGAAGGATTGGATGGTCAGGTGACCTGCTGTGCATGGCTGTGCATGACCTCATATGACCTCATCCTTGGTCATATGACCTGATCACCTGACTAGCCTGAGTAAGCAAGATGTTCTAGCAGGTTCCACCACAGAGGTATAAATATAAGGCCTACTCTGCCTGGGACTGTCTCTTCAGACTTGGTCTCTTAGGATCATCCACAGGTACCTATACTGTAGATAGGTCTTAGTCATCAGGTCTACTCCACTTCCTTGTTGCCTGCTTAGACTCTTGGCACTCTTAGGTGAGCAGACTTAGTCAGCCTGTGTTGCCCTAACAGAAGACCAAGTCTCCAAGTGACAACCTCTGCTTCACCACTCCACCTCTACTCTTACCTGCCTTTACTCTTACCACACACACCCAACACCTGCCTTATTCCATATCCACCATTATGGAACAAGCAGAAGAATTCCCTGATCCCATTTCTATTCTTCAAGCACAGGTCCTAGAGCTGACTCAGCAGCTCGACAGCTTATGACAGCTT
>NW_024467210.1:0-36503 GCF_000292625.1 Dacryopinax primogenitus | reverse complement strand
CACAGGTACCTATACTGTAGATAGGTCTTAGTCATCAGGTCTACTCCACTTCCTTGTTGCCTGCTTAGACTCTTGGCACTCTTAGGTGAGCAGACTTAGTCAGCCTGTGTTGCCCTAACAACCTCCAAGAAACAAACTTTAAGTGCTCTTTCAACATGTGAAGCTGAATTCATGGCAGCAAACCTTGCCTCTCATCACATAGTTTGGCTTTGACAACTTCTATCTAATCAAACCAAGCCTAGCATTCTTTACTGCAATAATCAGGCTGATATTGCCCTCTCTCTGGATCAACAGTTTCATGCAAGGATAAAGGATTTTGATATCCAGAACCATTTCCTTTAAGACAAGGTTAACAAGACACTCATACTTCAGTATTTCTGAATAGCTGAGATGGTAGCAGAGATTCTGACAAAGACTCTTACAAGGCACAAGTTCATAGGCTTTGTTTCTGACCTTGGCTTAGTTCTGGCCTGAGGGGGAGTGGGGAGTGTTGGCATAGCATAGAGAGATGCAAACTGATACATGTACCTATAGGTACTGTACAGTACCTGCTTACATAAGCCAGGGACCAGACAACATAGTGCAAACTTTTCAGTCTGGACCAATGCATCTTGTTCACTGCCCCTTACCTGCCTACTATCAGGGGACATCCCTAAAATCAATTGCAGACAGCTGCAATCAACAACAATCAGAGCACAGTCACATGGCATGACACCCCAAATGACAGCCAATACTACAATCACCCAACTCCAAGAAGGACAGATCCCAGAACATGAGACATTGGTCATAGATCATGCAGGACCAACCAGACAAGAGACATAAGGTGCCTGCCCTAAACAAGCTGTATAGTCAGCCACAGACTTTGCTTCCTTTTACTACCATACCTAGACATATATAAAACCCTAGGTATAGCCCCTGTAGCTCTTTAGAGCTAATCTCTTAGGAACCCCACAGTCCAAGGTCATTAGGTTCTAAACACAAAGCTTTGATTGTTCCAAACATGCACATGACACACACACAATTGTGCCTGTCAGCTGCCAACCACCACTTACCCTATAAACCCTGTTGATCACTCCATTTGTGAACAAACATTGAGGTATTGATTGACATATGACTCACTACTCTCTGATTTGCTCATTGCCTGTTCAGTTATTTGATCATCAACAATTGTTGGATTGTGTTGCCCTCACACCTACACCATGTGTTGTGTCATATGTGAGTGACTAGCAAACTGCATATATCCAGCAATCAACTGAGGATCCTCAGGAGAATATGGGTGAAGGCTGGGGTGAGCTCAAGCTGCTCCCTGATGCAATTCTGCAAGGACAACATCACCAAAGTCGGATTTGCTCCCAGGGTCCAGGTCTTAACTCCACTTGATTTAGGGTTGCCCTCAGAGATGTGTCACCAGATCTCTGAGTGTATCCTTGGCACATCAGTGCACCCCAGGAGCTTCCGAGAGCTGAGGGAGCCAACAGTGATGCTTGTCCAATTTAAGGCAGTGCTGGAGAGGAGGGGTGGAGCTTTTAAAAGACCACAGAGGTATGTAGGTAGACAATAATACCATTTCTTATGTGTATCTCATGTGTAGGCATCCTGTGTGAGGCCCTCAGGCCTCATGTATGCAGCACAACTACTAAGTCCACATTAGGGCCATGCTGACACATCACCCCACATTGCAATCATCCATCCATAAGACCATCACTCTATATTGTACCACCACCATCCCACACACCATGCCTGTTCTCATTCCCTCACTCCCTCATACAAATCAGCTAAATTTCCATCTCACCACTGCAAGAAAAAAAGAAAAGAAAACCCAAAAACAGCCCCCAAGATGTCTCTCACTTGTCTTGCTTGTCTCTTCCAACATATATTGCTTGTCTCTTGCTCATCTCTTTCAATTCTTCATGTCCCCACACACTCCCCCCTCATCATTTGATTTGATGCCCCCATCAACTCAAGTTCCCCCTCCTTCCCCATTATCAGCACTTCCCATATATCCCAACAAGATGCCCCCATCAAGCAGACTGCACAGCTTTAGCCTCCGACCTGTAGAACATTCCCTGGTCAAGCAAAGGGAACTCACTGCACAAGCTCAGCAAGCTGAACAAGCTGAGCAGGAGGCTGCACAAAATGCTTGACAAGATGCTTTTGTCCCCCAGAGCTATGATTGGGATACTGCAATCCCAACAAGCCAGCAGGGTGAACAAAAGTATCTTCTAGAGGATGAACTCGATCCCTCTGAACCAGAAGACCAGCCTGCAAGAACAATCAAGGCACAAAAACTCCCAAAACAAACATATGGCAAACACACATGCAAATGTTCTACACTAGACAAGCCAGTTGATCCCCCAGAAAGCAAAGGGCACAAGGTGGATGAGGAAGTTGATGAGCTGATGGAAGATGACTCTAATGAGATCAGAGTGTATAGCCAGGCCTTGGACACTCTGGAAGGAGACAAGGTATGCTTATTAGTTCCATTTAAGGCACTGCAGACATGCTCACCTCTATGCCCAGATCCTGACTCAAGACATTATCAACAACTTCTCCCAGTCCTCAACTGCAAGCAAGCCCTATGATGGTGAAAACATGCAGCTTGCCATGGCAATTCAGCGTTGAATCCATGCAGAGTCAAAGCTGCTAGACCTCACAGGCACAGCTCCAGATCCAGCTGCAGCAGACTATGAGACATATGTTGATTGGGCTCAGAATCTGAATAGGCTTCAGGTGAGCCTGCAAACATTCATAAGGCTCAGGATTGCTCACCTCATCATCAGGACTTCTTTGCCCACTGGGCAGATTCCCATCTTCTGTTTGAGCAGCAGCAATATGAAATCTTGCTGCATTTTGCTGAGAACCAAGGGGAGAGGTGGAGGCAGGCAAATCCTCATTTGAAGAGGAAGCAGCAAGTAAGGAAGAAGAAGAAGGATGATGAAGATCCATTCAAAAAGCATGAGAAGGCCAAATGCCACCAGATTTGAAAGGGCTTGATTGATGATGCAATGATTGCATCTTGGGCATGCAACATCATGGACCACTCCAAGATGTCTCCTGCAGATTGAATCCTCTCCTGCTCTGCAGCCCAAGACCTCATCGATGCCATTGAAGAACTCCCAGCAATACCCTCCTTGTACAATATCAACCTTGCTGAGGCTGATATTGCTATTAAGGCATGTGTGGAGGTTCTGGTCAGTACCTCACCCCTGCCTTATATCAATGATAGACTCACATATTACAGAATGCATACTTCATAGCACTCTTGGCTGGTGAGTCGAAGGACTGGGTGCAGATGTGTGGTCCATTACTGTCAAATATCCTCAACATATATGTGTGGAAGCACACATACAACATCCAAGCAAAGATTGAGTACCTTGAACAAGTTAATGGCAAGTAAAGTAACCTCAATATCATAAGTTACATCAAAGATCTGATGGGATGACATACTTAATATGCCACAATGGTGGTCCATTGACCACTACTCCACACACACCATTGTTGATCTCATTGACATCACCTGCCCATGGCCCAGGATCCCTGATGCACCTGTCCACAGTGTGTCCACATGGATGACAACCATGAGGGATCACATCATAAGTCCTGGCTGTGATATTCCTCAGTGTTGTGCTTACTCAATCTGGCAGCATACCAATATGGAACATCAGTGAGTGTACAATTCCCCCCCAACCAGTTTCTTTGCTTGTGCTCTTCTTGCTCTGATGAAACACTGTGCTTGTTGGCATCTCGAGCTGCCACTCAAGCACTGGGCCTTCAGCTTTGAAGGTTTGCCTGATGCCCTCTTGACAGTCCTCAAGAATGATGTCCAGCACATTTCTCAGGAAGAGCCTGACTTCAGTGATGAAGCTCTTGCAGATCCTTTATGCAGCAACCAAAAGTGGCCTGCAGATGAAACCTTTAACAATATATTGGTCCACACCCATCATGAGCATACTGTCAATGACATTCAAATGAGAGCTTTGCTGTGCAAACACAAGTCTCATCATGCAGCACCCAGCCTGACTCCAACATTATTGTGAGCTCCAGAACAAGGCAATGATCAGATCTTTTCTGAGGCTCAAATTCCTGATTACAGCACTGCTCATGATCTGGGTGTGATTGAGATCCACCCTGAGCTTGATAGCAAAATACAGATGCTGGATGATGTCATGGTGGTAAGTTCCAAGTCAATTTAAGGCACTGTCAGTTAACTGACTGACCTTCCTTGTGGATCTGCTTTGGTGCAGAAATGTGTTACCACTGTCACCATGATGTCCTCCATGAGTATCCAAAGGGAGACTCCAGAGGCACTTTCCAAGAGATAGATTGCAGGTGCATTTGCTTTCATGGGCATTGCTGCCAGCCTTGCATTGACAGTGGGAAGCAATGTCTCTTTTGCAAGAGGGATACCATCAAAGTGAGCTCTTCCACCCTGCCTTAAATCAAGCTGCAACTGACCATCAATACAGTCAGTCTCAAGGATTGGGATGAGGTCAAACCTAAGTGTGGTACCATTCTTGACTATGATCATATGCGCTGGTTGTTAGCTTTTGCTTGGTTTGGGGATGGAGATGACAGGCCCCTGAGGATTGGGACAAGGTTGATGATTGCCTCAACATGAACATGTGGTTGCTCAAACAAGGTGCTGCCAGCAACCTCCAAGCTCTGGAAGAGCATTCAACAAGAGCCAAAAAAGCAGCCAATACTCACCAGTCCAAGGGCAAGGAAGTTGTTAAGCAGTGTCACAAGCAGCACACTGCTGACAACTTACATGATGACACAAACATGGATGGCAGCTCTAATTCAGGGAAGTCTGGTTCTACTGATTCGGAAGGACCAGGGGATAGGGTGGATACAGATATGGACCATGAGGATGATGATGACAACAAGGACAATGAGGAAATGAGGGACTTCATTGATGCAGATGATGCCAAGGTGGTTTAATGACAGGGTGATGGGCAAGTACAGGTGGGAAGGATGGAGAGGGGATGGAGGGGGTTTTGCTGTCTTCATTGCCTTCAGTAGGTACAGATGGACATATCAAACACATGCAATGAAAAATGTTTTTGACCCTCCACAACTATTGACCCCAGCTGGTCACAGCTTTCAATCAAACTTGGTATTGTCATTCATGCCAGGACACTCATTTCAACAATATGTATGTATAGAAAAAGTTCAGATCAAAGTGCAGATTCACCCAGAAAGAGTCAATTGTCTCAAGGACTTCACTGGGGACAAGGGGGGCACTCCATATTTCATTCAAAATGATGGGAAAGAGGTGGCAAGACCTCACAATGCTGCTAAGGCAAACAATCTTGTCTTTGCAGGAGTCTCTGGTCAAGATCTTTTTGACAGAATAAAGATGCCCAGTGTTCTTGGTCATGACTGGGTCTTGGAACCAGTCAATATAAGCAAGTTGTTGGGGTGGTAATCCTGGATGTGCCCCAACAGTGAAGATAACATGCAGGATTGCCACAGAGTGGCCCCAAAGCAGATGGCTCAAATCTCTAGTTGGTATGATGACCATGTCAAATCAAGTGTTGTCTTGCTGTCCTCAGACCATTGCAATTTCTCAGGCTGGTTGACAGTGTACAGTGAGCTTGAGGTGTTTGTTCTGTCCAGGTATGGTTGGAACAAAGATCTGCACACAATCATGACAGGAAAATTGGTCTCCTTCCCCTGGGACCCAATGACATTTTGGATAGTTCATTGAGAGATAGGCTTGCAACCAGGCCAGGAAATTTTGGGCACAAAAGAGCTTGCACAGTGCAGACAATGGAAGGTTGGGATATTTCAGTCTCACTGCCAAAGCATGGGAGATGCTGAGTGGAGAGTTTGATTTAGGGCAGCATTCACAGAGACTCCCTTGTACCAGGCTGGCAAGGAAAGGGAGTCTTCCAGTCCTGCCACCCTCCACCACTGCCTTAAATTGAGCAGTTTCTGGGGCATGAGATGTTTCTGCCAAGAGAGACCAAGGTAGAAATTGATAGAAGTGGTCAATTGTCATATCACAGCAAAGCCATTGGGCCATAAAGTGTATGTAATTGCAATGGTTGCCTGCACAATAGGCATCCTTGGCCAGAGAGATATGCAGATGCTTGGGGAGCTCCATGCTGAAGTTATCTAATGTCCCTCTAGCCTTGATTGAAGACACATGGCAATTTGGCTTGTGCATCTTCAGGGAATTGAAAAAAAAAAAACTCCACAAAAACTTCTTTGTGGGAATGAAATTCTTCCCAGGATGCTTGAAGCTTGGCCAGGGTTGAAGTTGAATGCTGAGGGAGCTGAGATAGGTATATCATGTCAATGACAGCATGTGCCAGATGCTGAAGGGAATGGGGAGCAAGGCCACCAATTGCCATGCAGAATGTTTTCTCCATACTCTTGTACTCCATGCCAGTGACCTTATCACGGTACATAATACCTTGGGGAAAGTGGATGTGATGATCATGTGGTGGCATGCTCCAGTAGCAGTAGTACAGCTGACCATAACCAACCACCTCAGCTAACCACTCTTGCAGGTGATCACCAAATAATCCTTTATGCAGCTCATGCAAGATATCAGGTGTTATGCTGGTGAAGATGTTGCAGTGGGGAAGCTGCTTCCAAAAGGGCTGAGTGATTGGCACAATTCCTGCCAGACCACACCCATCATAGTACTCTCAGGCCAAATCGGAAGTTTCTTGCAGGGTCAAGTATACATTCATTTGTTGGGGGCACCTACAAGAGGTTAATCCCTCTCCTTCCAATTGACAAGACACTGGGGGCACCAGTTCTGTCTGCAGCCAATGACAAGACACTGCTCTGGATGGTCTGCAACATAAGAGACCATGATAGGGTAAAGATGGCAAAGCTGCTTATTGGGGCAGACCATCATAATTCCTTCAGCCCCAAGAGTATGAAGCTCTTGGAGCAACTGAGCCATGCAATGGTGAAACAGATCATGAAGTTGAATAGTACAGTCAGTGGTGTGCTCAATTTCCCTGAGTTTGGCTGTGGGGAGATATCCAAGAAGAACCATGGCACAGTTGCTGATCTTTTGCCAGTAATCCTTGTGAATGTTGGCAATAGACATGTAGACAGGCCATGTGGTAGAATTTGACCAAAAATTCACAAGCTGGGTCTTGTCTGATGAGAGGATGATGCCAATCACAGTGGCCCCAGGCAGGAGTGCTTCCTTGGTATCCAAGTTAGAAGAGCCTTTGAATATGAAGGGAACACATTACCTGTAGTTCCCACATGTGATTGCCTGTGGAAAACTCAGAGTATAGTTGAATGTCATTGGAGTATGTCTTGCAGGGAGCAAAATTGATTTGGCCATCCAGTAACAGGTTTCCCAACAAATCCTGGAGACAATTGACAAGGCTTCAGCACCACAGCTCTACATGTATGCTCTGGGGAGATTCTTGTTTCCCATCCAAAACAATGTTGATAGGAATGTCTTGAAAATTAGGCACCTGTGGTAGGTGCTGATTGACAAGCACACATAGCTCTTTGTGTGATTGAAATGTCACCACTGGTTGGTTCTGGAGCTGTGCCCAAAAACAAATATGAGCATGGACCATGTTATAAGGGAGAAACATACCAAGGGAGTCTCCAGGAAGGTGTCAATCTTTGATATTGGCAAGTGACTCTGCAAGAGCTGCCAAGCCAAATCCCACTCCTCTGCACACCAAAATGGGCCCCAAACCATCCCATAAGTGGCAAGCTGCTGGTCCTGTATCACTTCAAAAGGCAGCCAGGAGTCTCCATAGGTCATAGCAACCTCACCCAGGAAGTAAACTTCAATCAAGCATGATCTGGCAGTGTCAAGAGGCAGAGCAGGGGGGGCAAAGTCATCAACAGTTTCCTCCATAGTGTTGTCCACAAATGCATTGTCTAAGTCAAGCAGAAGATCAGAGAGTAGCAAAAAGTCATCCTGGCCATTGTGAACAAGATCTGGCTCAGGTTCATCATCATGAATGCCATACAGTGTGTCATGTGCATGTGCATTAGCTTCATGTCAGGCTTCCATCATAGCTGCCTGCAAGCAAAGTGGAGAAAGAGCTTGATGGATTTGGAGACCATGTCAAGTCTGAAGGATGCATTTACAATAGCTGCAAGCCCAGGTCATGGCATAGAGCAAGACATAGTTAGCATTATTTGGGCAGGCCCAGAAAGAAAATATTGCCTGCAAGCCAACATAGTGGAAACAGGCTGGTTCCTTGCTCAGAGCCAGTGTATGCCCCAATCAGAGCACATATTTCAGGGCCCAAGAGTGTGGTAACCATTTCAGATAGGGCAACCATGTGCAACCCTCTGCATGTTATGTTGTTTATTGATCTGCCCCAAAACTGCAAATATGAGCCAGGGGAAACTCCAGCCCACCCCCCAATTGCCTCCAACTTGACTTTGTACAGCACCCTTATGCCTCAAACAGCTGTCCCCCTGGGAGATGTTACAAACAATCCTGATACATACCATCACCAAACCAAGTTAACTGAGTGAGCACAAGCTGCCCATATGTGTATGTCTATCAATCTATCAGTTCAAGATGCTCATTTGTCACCAGGAGAGGAAGCACAGGCTGCTGCAGATTGTCAGGAGAAATGGCAGAAGGTGAAATCAAGACCAAAGAAGATAGCAGTGCCTATTAAGAAACCTCAAGCTGGCAGGAAGAATGCTCCATGCAAGCAGCAACCTGTTATTGATGCAGAGAGTGAACCAGAGGTGGGCAATGAGCAGGAAGAAGAGGAGGGTGATGGTGAGGATGGTGCTGACTTGCAGGAGAATTGTGCGAGGAGGAAGGGTATGCTGACTGAATCTGGTTTATCTGATACTTACTAGCAGGTATCAGAACATATTGGGCATGGAGATGAAGAAACCAAGCCTGAAATCAATGATCACTGGGACTCCAATCAAGATGAGGAAACAGTGTGGATGCCCACAGCTAATGTTGGGTGCTTTCTTTTGCCATGTTACAACTATTCTAAATGAACACAGATAAGGTCCAGCTGACCATTGGAGGCTGAACACTTCTTCACTCCATCCATGGCTTTGAAAAACAAACAGCAGAGGAATCTTGGAGCTTCAAGCAGCCTGAGTCCCAGTCTGCTCATGCTTGTCCCATATCTGACCATTCTTATGCTGGCATTTATGTAGATGAGTTGCATGGAAGAACAACCCCTATGGTGATGGCCACAGCACCAGCAACAGCAAATTCCCATGTGAAGACACTGCAAGCCATTGTGATTGGGCAGATGAACACTATGCCTACCATTACCCAGCCAAGTATCCTGAAGTATGTATGTTCTGCTTGATTTAAGGCATCATGTGACTGTGCAACAAGAGATGATGTGAGCTGCCCTCTGCCAAAGAAGCTCTCCTAGATGGCTCAGCATGACCTGTGAAGATGTGCAAACCACACAGCAGTGAGTATTTGGAGTCTGCCTATAGGTTATGAGCCCTGCTCAACAAGATCACTCTAAGCTTTTCCTTTAACTTCTTCAGACTGTGGACATCCTGCTGGATGACCCATCTGTGTTATTGATTATTCCCATTGGAGAAGACTCTATTGGAGAAGATGTCAGCACACTGGGAAAACTACATCCAAGCCACCTTCATGGCATCCACCCCCCACTCTCTATTTCAGCAATCACTGAGGCTCAAATTATAACTGATCACCTTTGATATCATTCAGCAACACTTCAAACAGCCCAGCAATGTCACATATACTCCCCTCAAGCATTTGAGATGCACCATCATCCACCCTTTGCTTTGATATGCTCAATGCAGACAACTGGTACCCATGGAAGAGATGCATGCAAGCACTACTGAGTGAGCACAATCTCCTCAGCCATGTTGATGGCAGCATACCAAGACCAGAACCAGCAGGGACAGATGGGGCAATGGCAGAGGAGATAGAGAGGATGAGAGAGTGGGATGAGATAGACATGAGGGCACAGAACCAGATTGAGCTGTGTGTGGGAGATACAGAGATGGTGTACCTCATTGGGGCACTGACAGTGGGACAAATGTGGTCCCAGCTGATCATGGTCAAGGAGTTGAGGGGTGAGCTGGGGGTTATGGTGATTCAATGTCAATTGTATTGTATGCAAGCTGTGGATGGATTCAACATGGTTACACACATCACTGAGATGCAACAACTACAAGAACAACTCCACTTGCAAGGTGAGATCATCCCAGATAAGCTATTCACCAACCTCCTCACTACATCTCTCCCCAAAACATGGGACACCTTCACCCAATCACTTCTTGGTGCATGTACTGGCCGGATGCCAATGACATCCCATGAGCTTGTCTCACTACTCTTGGAAGAGGTGAATTGTCACAAGGAACAAGAATTCACAGGCAACCTTACCCTGGGCATGAGAAGAACTGTGGCACATGAGCACACACAAGCAACATTATCTGTGATAACTGCAAGAAGCCAGGCCACATCAAGGCAGATTGCTGGAGTAAAGGTGGTGGAAAGGAAGGACAAGGACCATGTTCAAGGGGGAGGAATAAGAAATTGGAGCAGACAAATCAGGCTGAGGAGGTCAATGGTGACCTACTTGAAGCAGCCTATCATGTCACAGCACCTGGTCACTTCATTGGTCAGGATTGGCTACTCAACTCTGGCACAACCTCTCACTTCATGATGTCTTCCTCAACTACCAACCCCTCACTATGCATGAGATCAAGGGTATAGGCAACAATGCCATACAAGCCAGAGGACAAGGATCAGTCAAGTTAGACTTTTATGTCAACAGGAAGATGATCACACATACCCTCAAGGACATACTCCATGCACCTAATGCTATGAATTCTCTGCTATCAGCTGGACATTTTGATGATGCTGGTAGCAAGATCAGCTTCTCAGCAGCCAAGTGTGAGCTCAGGAATGTGAAAGGCATTCTAGTTGGCACTGGACAGAAGACAAATTGTCTCTACCTGCTGAATGCCAAAGCAGAGCTAGTATAGTCATCAGGAGAGCAAGCCCATCAAGCAGCAGAGCATTGACTCAGCTGGTATGAGGCACACTTATGACATGGTCACCTTGCAATATCAGGACTTGTGAAGCTACACTCTGATGGACTTGTCACTGGACTGAACATCAATCCTGCAACAAGCAAGGACTTTCAGTGCTCAGCCTGCATCACAGCAAAACAATCAGCTCAGCCCTACCCAAAGGAAGCAGCAACCAGAAGCACAGTACCTGGCAAACTCACATTCAGTGATGTATGAGGACTAGCTCAGACACCAGCTCTAGGAGGAGCACACTACTATATCTCATTCATGGATGATGCAACTCAACACTGCTCCATTCTCTTCATGAAAGAGAAGAGTAAGGCCATCAAGCACATCCAAATGTATCTCACCTGGATCAAGCACAAGCAAGGGAAGAAGCCCAAGACACTGCACTGTGACAATGGTAGAGAGTACATCAACAAGTCCATTAAGGATTGGCTTGCTAGTCAAGGCATAGAACTCCAAACAACAGCACCCTACTCATCATCCCAGAACAGCATTGCAGAAAGGTTCAACCAAACTCTTATTGAGCTTGCACATGCCATGCTCATTGCACAGAAACTTCCTGTGGCTCTATGGGTACACACAGTCCAGTATGCAGCATATGTCAGGAATAGAAGTCTGACAAAGGCCCTGGATGGCAAAACACCTGATGAAGCCTGGATTGGCAAAAAGGCAGACATGTCACACCTCTGAGAATTTGGCAGTGAAGTCTGGATCCTCCAACAGGGGGAGAACCATTTGAAACTTGCACCCAAATCTCTCCTCTTCACCTTCATTGGATTTGAAGATGGACCAAAGGCAATCAAGTACTATGATAAGAGGACTCAGCAAGTGAAGACCTCTCACAATTATATCTTTTTGGATAGCAAGCAAGCAAGACCTTCAGTTGAGATGACAGAGAATAGCACTGCTATGCAAAAATTGCTGCTCAAGGGGGAGACAGGGGGAGCTGCTGGAAATGGAATGCCAGATACACCAAAGCAACCTGTTGAGGCAATTATACTGCCCAGCACAGATGTCAGCATTGAGCCCAAGCTGCAATCTCCACTCACTCCAGTCCCATCACAAGAGATCACTCCAGAACCAGTACCAGAGCCACCAAGTCAACCAGTCAGATCAACATGACAACCAGTAGACTACCATGCCCTTGCCAGCTATCAACCTTGACAGGAGCAGAGCAACCAGGCAGTAGACAACTCTGTCACTGCAGACTACTGCTTCCTGATGACAACAGATGATGTGCCAAGCACTATAGAAGAGGCAAAGGAGACTGCAGAGTGGCCAGAGTGGAAGAAGGCTATTGAGGAGGAGATCCACCAACTCAAAACAAAAGGCACCTAGGTCATGGCTGAGCTACCACCAGACCAGAAGGCCATAGGATGCCAATGGGTGTTTGCTCACAAGTATGATGAGAATGGCAAAGTTGTCAAGCATAAGGGATGATTGGTTGCACAAGGATTCTCACAGAAGCCTGGCATTGACTTCACCCAAACCTATGCACCAGTAGTTCAACTCAACTCACTCTGAACCATCATTGCACTAGCCACACAACAGAAGATGCAGCTGGGACAGATGGATGTTACCAGTGCATCCCTCAAAGGAGACCTGGAGGAGGAGATTTATATGTGTCAAGCCCCTGGCTTTGATGATGGCTCTGACAAGGTCTACCTACTCAAGAAAGGCTTATATGGCCTGAAGCAAGCTGGATGCTTATGGAACAAGAAGCTCCATGACTTGCTCACCCAACTTGGCTTCCAATGCTCAGATGTGGAGCCATGTGTCTATATCAGGAGGATTGGAGACAGACTGGCAATATTTACAGTCTGGGTCGATGACTTCCTTATTGCAACAATGGATACCCATGAGATGACCAAGGTCAAAAATGCTCTCAAGTCTCAGTTCAATGTCAAAGATCTTGGCACTCTACAATACCTTGTTGGGATCAAGATATCCCACAACCCCAATGGGAGTACAGCTTCATCCCAAAGCAGCTATATTGATAATATCCTGAAGCACTTTCAGATGGAGAATGCCAATCCAGTCTCAACACCACTGGATCTGAATGTCAAGCTCAAGAAGAATACTGGTGCAGCAGTTGATCAACAACAATATGCTACAGCAATTGGTTCTCTCATGTATGCAGCTATTGGCACTCAACCAGACATTGCCTATGCATGTCAGACACTGAGTCAGTACACAGCAAATCCTTTGGCTATGCACTGGACAGCAGTCAAGCATGTGTTATGGTACCTGTCTGGAACATGCAACTACTCTCTTGTATATGGTGGACCTGGTGAATACACTACAATGTTCACTACCTTTTCTGATGCAGATTGGGCATCTGATTGAGACAATCAAAAGTCTTTATCTGGCAACTTGTTTCTTCTTGCTGGAGGTGCTATCTCTTGGACCTCCAAGAAACAAACTTTAACCACTCTTTCAACATGCAAAGCTGAATTCATGGCAACCAACCTTGCCTCTCATCACATAGTTTGGCTTTGACAACTTCTATCTAATCTTGGTTTCAGGCAAACCAAGCCCAGCATTCTTTACTGTGATCATCAAGCTGCTATTGCTCTCTCTCTGGATCAACAGTTTCATGCAAGGACAAAGCATTTTGACATCCAGAACCATTTCCTTTGAGACAAGGTTGAGGACAAGACACTCATACTTGAGTATTGCCCAATGGCTGAGATGGTAGCAGATGTTCTGACAAAGGTTCTTACAAGGCACAAGTTCATAGGTTTTGTTTCTGACCTTGGCTTAGTTCTGGCCTGAGGGGGAGTGTTGGCATATAGTAGAGAGGTGCATGTATTGACATGCACCTACAGGTACTGTACAGTACCTGCTTACATAAGCTAGGGACCAGATGGATAGTGCAAACTTTTCAGTCTGGACTAATGCATCTTGTTTACTGCCATTACCTGCCTATACTATAGGATCTGCAGGAGCTTGAAGATGCACACATACAGCTCCAGAGAGCAAGGTACAGCTTTGGGACCCTTAAGCAGATGCTCACGGAGCTCCGCAAGGCTCTGGAAATGGGGGGATGTCTCATTTGACTCCCTGGCTCTGTCAGGGTCTTGAGCACTCCAGAGCACCTGCAAAAGTTTGTGATGAATGTCTCTTGGTGCTTGCAGATTATTTAGGTATATGGATGAGGTAGCATCAGCCTCAGGAGACTGGTTGATGCTGCAATAGCACATCTGCTGAAGTGCCAAGTCCAGGTGACACATTGTTCATTCATTCATGAGTGGGGACATACAACAACACAGTCGATACATCCAGATGAAGAAACCCAAAATGAAATAACAAATAACTTCAAAATCCGCCAGTAGTGATGCTCGGTGGCAAATCACCAGGCTGCGTGCCCCATGAGCTCGGTCTGCTTCCCAACGTAAGCTCTAGGGTGCCGCCCTTGCTGAATATCTCGTGATTGATCCAATTCTTCGTGTACGTCCTACCATTCAGCTTGGCACTCTGCACGTACTTGTTAGTCGTTGCCCCATCCCAGTTGTTCGCAGTGATGGTTGCTTTTGTACCCGTCACGGGATTCGTGAAAGTAACCGACCGGAACAGCGGCGTGGAGAGCAGATACGTATTCTGACCTGCCATGATCGTATAAGAATGCGATACTTTGAGGATGAGTGGATCCTCACCAGCGACAGGGAAGAAACCCAAACTAGCCCAGACAGCATAGGCACCCATTGCGCCGCTGTCATCGTTACCCGGTATTCCTGCTGTCTCAGTGCTAAAGTACGTATTGAGCGTCGAGAGCACCCTATCGACAGTCTTGTCCGGCCTTCCGCCGTAGTTGTAGAGGAAAGTAGGCATAAAGCCCGGTTCGTCCCCGACGTCGGAATAGCCATTTTTGAAAAGGGTGTCCAGTCGATTCAAGAATGTTGACGTGCCACCCATATAGTTTTGGATGACGTCCTGCATGTTGTGGGGGAAATAGAAGGAGTATTGCCCTATAGCAGAATGCTGAGAGGATCCAGTGAAGTGGCATGGTATTCAACTTACAAGATGATGCTTCGTAGAACTCGCCCTAAAGTCAAGAGGACTCAGCGAGACAGTTGAGTGACTTAGAATATGGCCCACCCCTTGAGGATTCAGGTAGCAACTGGTGTGGCCCAACACGGGAGAGCACATGCGAGGATCGACGTACATAAATTCACCGGACTATTCAGCTATGTTAGCTGGATTTCTCTGTGAGCGCGCGTGGCTCACTGAATATCGGGGTTGAATGAATCCGGTAAATCCAGCACTCTGAACGGTTGGGTCCCAGAGGTTGAGGGCGTCCATCGATTTGTTCAGATAGTATTTGTACCCTTGATAGTCCCCGACTCCCTTGGCAATCAAAGCGATACTGAAGTCGTTGTAAGAGTATTCCAACAATCGAGAAGCGCTCCTGTGTCAAAAGTTGGTCTGGTAGCGGAATCTCACAGACAGGCACAAACCTCCCAACTGTATTCACGGTGCTCACAGCGTCGGAGGTATCGCCTACAGGAATATAGCCTAGTTGAGCTCTGCTCTTGATTCCTCCTCGGCCTTGCACTCCCCACAGAGTCGGTTCAACAGTCGCATCTCTGACTACAGCCGCGTATCCATCCATCCAGTTGATACCCGCTGAGATTCCTTTCACGAATGAATCCGAAAGGAGACTGTCCGCATTGCTCCCCTGTTGTTGTCTTCAGTTATCAAAGAGATAATGAAAGGTTTGGCACTCACGCCCTGTGTGTAGCCCATATCAGTTGACATACGACAGTCGGGAAGCCAGCCGGTGTGTCGATAGACATCGATGAGTGCCCTAATGACTTCGGCCTGGGCTTGCGGTTGGACAATTGTCCACAATGGATGCACGACACGGAAAGAGTCCCAAATACAGTAGTATGAATCATAGTATGGCTCCGTCGAATCGGGCCATAGAGGGTTATCTCCGGTCACGTTCATGGGTGATATGAAGGATCGGTATAACGAAGACCAAAATAGCGTCTGTGTGTTCGAGGAAACTCCAGTAGCATCGACTTGCACGTTGGTGAGAAGCTCGTTCCAAACTGCCCTCGCGTTCATTTGGGTTTCATCGAAGCCCTGGGAAGTGATCAGAGGTATCTCCGACTCGGCATATGTGCAAGCTTTTCCGGATGACATCCACGAGACACCAATGCGAGCGACGAATGAAGAAGTCCCATTCGGCATTTGCAAAAGCGCGCCCAGCTGGTCACCTGCCGAACGATGAGGAACTGATTTGGGCGGTCGCTGTCAATGTAACCTTACCTGGAGAGCCCTCACTTGGGAGAGAAGTTGCACCAATGTTGATTGCACCATTATCATATATGGCATAATTTGCCACGCCCACCACATCCAGGCAGAAGTATACATCGTAGGTGCCGATACCGAAGCTCGGATTCCATTCACCTCCTCCAGTCAAGCGAGTGATGGTCTGTCCTTGCCGCTGGGCTGTCAGCGTCTGAATGTTGAGGTTGCCGTTCCCCTGAAATGAGTGGGACAGGTCGTTGGTCAGGTCGAAGAGCAGCACCGGTGATTGAGCGGACCAGTTAGTTGTGAAACGATGGATGGCTGCATGATTGGTAGTCGTGACCTCCGCCGTGTAGCCGTTCTGCAAGCCGATTGAGAAATAACCTGGGCACCCAGCTAGGAGATCCGATATCAGCGAGGACACGATCAAAAGGACAGAGTAGTCTCACATGGCGAGCCGCTGACTGGTGAAACCATCCTGGACGTCTCCTGTGTGACGCAGGTGTCGAGACCTCCGCTACAGAATGTGGGGAAAGCTTTGAACTGCCCCATACTGGCTCCTCCGCCGGTGCCATCATCATGCAAAGGGGAAATGCCGCTAGGTAGATCGCGTAAGCACCAGATAAGGAGAATGCCGGGGAAGACAAGCGTACACGATCGGTGATCCATCGGAGACGTATCCACCTTGATTATCGCTTGAGTGGGAGTCGGCAACCGCCTTGACCGGCGCAAAGGGTCTGCAACTGAAGTTCAGCAGGCTTCCCCGCATACGACGTACAGCAACGACGTACAGGGTTGAGCCAGCAAATACATGTCCACCATTGCTGGTCCCGATGAAGGGATCAACTAGCGGTATATCGGTTGAGAGAACAGTCGTGCAGGGCTTCAACACACATACCGAATCTGGCGGGGTCGGCTTCCGCCCTGATCACCAGGGCACTTGCCTGGTGAAGCAAGAACAAGACCGACACCACAACAGCCCGAGTTTTCGGATTGGAAGAGAAAATAGTCATCAAATGCGAAGGTTAACGGTGTTGATTTCGAAACTGGCCGGCAGGGGAGTGGTGTTCATATATGTGGGACCGTGCCTGGCGAACGTGGGCGGCTGACTGGTGCAGCTCGAGGACCGATGAGCTATGTCACATCGTATATGTTGATGTTGGAATGTCTTTATGGGCCAAGACCATAAGAGAAGCAATGCAGCGAAGCTAAACATGTGCGGCATTTCTGAGATGTATGTTGAAATCCAAAGCTCTATTGAGCAAGAGCATTCACTTTCCGGCTGAGAGTCCAGTACACCTCGGCCGGTTCATGGACTGGATGCGGCAGATGACCAACCTGGTGATTCAAAAGCTTTGCCCTCGTAGCCAGTCGCATCAAGAGAATGTTTCCCGCAAATCCAGTACAGAACATACAGAACAAGGGTGTGGTCGCTAGGATTATAGCGAAGCTGTTGCATGTGCATGAGAAGAGCAGCGCAACGCGCCGTCGTCTGGGGATGCGATGTCTTGGTTCATCAACACGCCCAGCGCGACTTCTGCTTTTGCAGCACACGGCAATCCTTTCACAGTTGCAGAAATAACATGTATAACCTTCCTTCTCAAATACAACACGTTTATATTCCACGAATTAGGTCGACCTGCCGACCACAAGAGAGAACCGTATATATCGATGTGGACATATGGGGCACCCGAAACGAAACGAAAAGTCCATATGAGGAGGAAGGTTACTCTGGAAGGTGCCAGCGAGTCTGGCTGCCCGCAATAGAATGCCTCAGCGCTGATGGGAAGCAAGACCCACACATTCGGCCGGTACGACACCCTTCTCAAACATGCCACCTGTAGCAGGTGGCCCGACGCGCTCCACCATCGCCCACCCGTCTTCGTACACTTCTATGACGCGCACGGTCTCTCCGATCGTAAGAGGAAGCTCGTCAGGAAGTTGGGGACTGTACGTCGTCAAAACGGTCTTGAACATTCCTTTGGCAGGTGACAGGGAGGGTGGAGGCGGGGCAATCCCGTACCCTGCTGCCTGGGGTAGAGCGGGAAGTTGGGAGGCACCGCTGTTACCGCCACTGAAACGAAGTTGCTGAGGTGGTGAAGTGCTCGGTGAGAATGTCGGGTATGGCCCGATCATCATCTGGGAAGGAGGTTGAACCGGTCTGCGCATCTGCATCGGCCGGATCATGTCCTGCTGGCCCATTTGGCCCATGTTCGGTGGTGTCAGAGGACGGGTTTGCTGCCTTCCCCGTGCGACGGGGGCAGGAGCGACGGGAGCGACAACGTTCGCGTTGAGACGTCTGATAACCTCCTCCTCTACCTTCTCAGCTGAGCCGATATCATTCGGCGCGTTGTAGGAGGCGAGGTTCTCTTCCCATTGGATGCGCTCACGCCTGCGACGGGAGAGGCATAGTTTCCGCAAGAAGAAAAGGAGGATGAAGGCGCCGACCGCGGCGGCAGCGACGATAATGCCTTTGGAGTATTCGTTAACAACTTATCATTGCTCTTCCATTGTGAAACGTACCAATTACGGCAGTATGACTTAACCCGCTCGTTGAGGTTGCGCCATTGGCTGTGGCGTTGTCCAAGGCAGAAGGTGAGGCAGAGGAAGCAGACGAAGAAGTGGTAGGGATTGCGAGAATGAGAGAGGAGGTGGAGGGGGTATTCAGGCTGCGAGCTGGCGGAGAAGTGAGAGACGTGGTGGTCGAGGTGGTGGTGCTGGTACTAGACGTGGTGGTGCTGGACGATGTTGTGGTTGATCTCGTCGTTGTTGTGGATTTTGAGGTAGTGGTCGCGTGGGTGGTTGTGCTAGTCGACCGAGCACTCGTTGTTGCACCCGCACGAGCCGACGTGGAAGTCGCGCCGTTACCCAACCCCAAGATGGTCCCCAGTTCAGACGTCAAGAATCCACCTAATCCACTGCCGTTATCGTTCCCTCCCACTCCGGGTACCGCACCTCCCACATTGGCGACCGCGCCTTGCACTGCAGCAGACGTCTTTGGCCCATCAAGAGCCGCACTAAGAGAAGAAAGCGCCTGGTTCGGGTCCAGCCCTGCTACTGCTGCTGGCGCAGGAGCCATGACTGGTTAAGTTGTTGAATTTTGTCGTCCTTCCTGACTCGATTGACAGGTTGTTTACTATGTTTTTGATACAGCTGGTAAAGAGTGAAGTGGGCGAGACCCAGTCTCGTCTGTGAGAAAGCAGCCGTTGAAGATCAAGGTACGAGAGAAAGAAAGAGGGGGGGTATACTGGCTGGGTGGGATGGGAACTGGTTGTCCGAATTGATATGTTGCACGAGGTGGCAACGGGGGGGACGTCGCACTCGACCGACGCGTTGCGGTGACGACGACGGAAGCCTCAGCGCATGGATGCCGCCCTCCCCGTCTTGGTGAGCGCCAACAGAATAGAGTGCATTGCCTTCTCATTGGCTGACAACGCCGTCGTCTTCAAAGTTGCGCCTTCATGATGCGAGCAGGTCGTCCTGATGGGCCACCTCAGTTGGGGCGACGTCGACGACCGTTCATTGCCCGTGTCATGTCAACTGCTCCCTCTCAGCGCATTTGCTGCGCCTCTTTCCTTCTCATTGTCACATTGATAATCTACCATTATTAATATTACCGTCACGGTGAGCGTTTCATTGATTCGTTCCTTCTATATGAGCAAATATACTCAATACCCCCACTTGAAGTCTGCAGCTTCCGGATGTGCATACCTATCGACCGCTTCTCATCGTTTCCGCGGTGCTCTCATGCTGTGTACATTGTCGCGGTTCTGCCCCCACAGAATGGTGGGTTTGAGATCTTAGCAGCTCTGTCCAGCTGTGCTCGATACGTCGTCCGCTGGAATGCGGCTATCGTCAACATCGCCCCCCCCTGTCAGTGACCACTGCAACAGTCCCTGAGGACGCTATGCTCAGCGGGCGCACGAAATGCAACACCTGACTTTGGAATCGGATGGCCGTCTGACGGTTGGGCACTTTGCACCTGAAAAGACATGGGAGAACCGGTCTGTTCAACCAGGTTCGGGGGGTGACGGCTCTGAACGGATTGTCGCACTAATCAGAAGCGGTTCTTAGCGCAACCGGTGGTTTCTCTGCTTGCTCTTCGCTTCCTAATTGACATTGAGAAACAATCGAAAGTACGCTCACAACATCCCATGCTACTTGTCATTATTGCATAATTATGAGCAGATGCGGTGTTCAATGTCGATTACGAAAGAAGAGCGCCAATGATGACTGGCTGCTTTTTCGTGGCACACGAGGACGTCAGTGTTAATCGCGGACACCTGGACAGTCCAAATCTGGATGTGGCTCAGTCGGAAGTGGGGAACCATCATGATGTAGGCCGATTGCTAACATCATTTCAACACACTCATCTTCTCTCATGGAACATGATCTTCTTTGGCGTGGAGGTGGGCGCCTACGTAAGAACAATGTTGCCAAATAATGGTTGATTGGTTTCTAGATAAACAAACCCAAAGGCGACTCTAAACTAACGTTGTTCACTGTCATCATCTGACGCTGATGACTGAGGGGTGTTCATCACGTGGAAAGAACACGGAGTTGATAGGGTTCAACCTAACCGCCTCATCTTGCCAACCCACGCGCGCTTTGCAGTTGAAGGGTGGCTTGTAAAAGGCGCTTGGGATGAGGGGCTCTGTACCCCACATTATGAAGGAGACCATACTCTTGCGGACACCCCGGAAGTGACACCGAACGAATCACGATCCGACCCCTGAAATCGTGGACAACCCGCTTCTTACGGAAGCCTCGAAACGCCGACCGACCACGGGACTCGCGGGTTAGTCTAACTCCGGGTGGGGGCGTTCGAAAGTACCGTAGAAGAAAACAATTCTAGTGGCAGGCTGTGACGGGAATCGACGGGATTGTCGGCCATCGCAAGATGATGAAGAAATAGTCGAGGGGTATCGGTCGATTGTTTGATCGCTCCAACTCCCAGTGGGTGGCCATGTGGATGATGAACAAGAGGAATGGAAGACGGATAGGGGGAAGGATGATAGCGGGAACTGAGAAGGACGGTGGTGGGCTAGGCGTCGGTGACAGGCATAGACTTCGATTAACGATAATAACGTGCATGCCTCCGCCCGGAAGCGAACAAGTCAGGGCGGGTGGTTGATGACCGCACTGGATTCTTTTTTTCTGCTCCTTAACACTGTGACTACTAACAGGAACCTATCTGGCTTATTGTCGTGCCGAAGCTACCGTGGAACCCCGGTGGACGCCCTCTAATCATTGGAATGATTACACTGAACCCTGCCTGGCTCTACCCATGGACCACCTGACGTCAACTGACAATCATCAGTAGCCCACCACTTGGGCTAGCGGCGAAGAGAAGCAATTCTCAGCCATGGAATTACTCCTCTGCTTCTCAATCTGGGCACAATACCCGTCCGTTGATCCCCACGTCCCTCAGTTCACAATGTGTACAGGAATGTGCGTAGTGGACGATATAATTACGTGTTATTGCTAGAGATCCACCAAGTATGGTGGATGGGTCCTCCTCTGGTTCGGCGCTACTGTGCAAGCGATATATAACCAGGTCCCTCTCTGGTATGCGACCCCATCCATTCCCCCTTCCCTCCTCCTCATTCCTTGCCGTCTCCCCCTACATTACCCTTCCCCTTACTTACCCATCCTTCCCCTTTCGTCTTTGCACTTACTCGCCCTCCTCACCCGTCTCCTGCTCCACAATGACTCGCTCGACTCCCTACCACGCATCCCTCGTCGACCGCTCAGAGCACTCACCGGAGCTCCTCAAGCTCCTGTACCACACGGAGGTCAGCCGCCAGATGATTGGTGCGTCCTCTTGCTCTCTGCAGGCAGACATCGCACTCACGGTTCTTAGTTTGGCTCGCTGAGAAGACTAAGGCGCTTATCCCCTGCTCAAACGAGGCAAGCCTCCTCCCAACGCCTCCTCATACCCCGCCCAAGACCACCGCTCCGGTATTCACACGCCAACTCCCTTCCCTCGAGCGTTTTATTCGGTCTCTAGTCGAGCGCTCTCGCGTTCACACCGCTACCCTCCTCAGCACATGTATCTACCTGGACCGTATTGCGGCACGTATTCCTAAGGGCGGAGAGGGTGAGTCGCAGTGATTCATGCTTGAGGATCCTAGTCTCAACATGTGAACGCTAGGTCTGCCCGACACTTGCCATCGTATCTTTCTGGCTACCCTTATCACTGCCTCGAAAGCGTTGAACGACTCATCGCCTAAGAATAGTCATTGGGTCGAATACGCCCGGTTCTTCACTGCGGCCGATGTCATCATGATGGAGAAGCAGCTGCTCGCGCTCCTCGACTACAACCTCCTCTTCACTGAGGCGGAGCTAATGGAGCAGCTCAAGCCCTTCCTGCCCTCATCTGCGCACCCCACGCCTGTGAAGCCAGTTACTCCCGCTCGTGCCGTCTCATCGCGCGATCTGTACCTGGACGCTACACCTCCCGCGCTCGAGCGGAGTGGCTCAGACTCCTCTCTCTCAAGCGTTGGCACACCCTCATCGACCGGCCCCCGTACCCCTCTCGACGGTTACACTCCCTCATCCTGCATTTCCTCTCCCTCCTCGAATCGGATGTTAACAAAGGAGAAGCTCAGTCGCTTCTACCTCTCGCCTTCGCCTGTCAAGTCCGAAGCTCGTCGCCAACCATCCATTCTGAGGGCCCCCCCTGCTGCCCTTCGCAAGCTGTCGTCTGTGACGAACCTTGCTTACTCTCCGTACCCGAAGCCTTATGAAACATCATCAAAGTGTTCTCCACGTTCTCGATCAGTACTCTCAGCGAGTAGCGTGCCCACGCTCGTTCGCGCTGAGACGTTTCTTGATCGCCTGATCTGCAAGCGGACAAAGAAGCAGCGTACAAGTGATTCCCTCCTGATGGATGTGGAACACGACGACGTATTCATGCCCAATTCAGCCGTGGTCGTTCTCTAAGACAGGAAGCCCTCTCGACACCCATCTACTGTATCAATTTGGCAAGCCCTGTCTACATATGCGTCCATTACTCTATCCGTCTCTTTTAAAAGCTTACTATATGGCAACCTAAAACCTCGACTGGCGATTTTGTTCTCTTCTCTCTTTTCGTCTTGGTTCACACTATTGTTTCTTGCGCGCCAGCGCGCCGCCGCTCTTTACCTCAATTCGTTCTTTAGCATCTATCTTCAGAGAACCTAGTGTTCTCGCTGTCTGTCTCTGGTTGTTCTCTTTCGTTATGGTTTGGGCTAGCCTAGTGCTGCTCGTTGTATTCCCTCTGCTCCTTACATTACCATTTGCACTGCATCATTGTTACCGAAATCGTATAGTCAAAGCGTCAATCGTACTGTGTCCTTAGTAGTATATGTGTCAGTAGTTGGGTTCCATGCATGATCCGATTGAGCCTAATACCGACCACTGCCAATTATTATCCCTGAACATGACAATGTGCAGCAAGGGACAAGAAAATTACGGAAACTCGAGGTGATCGTGACCTCGATAGGGTTGTGCCACTGTACCACGTCCCTCTCCTCAAGTGCCCGAAAGCCGCCTTGTATCTGTCCATCGTACAATGTCTATCTTGCGACCATTCCGAGCCACAGATCTATTCAGATTCAACAACATGTGAGCCAACGGTGGACAACATCGATCCATGCTGATTCGGCTCCATAACAGCAATCTCGATCCATGGACAGAGACGGTGCGTTCGGTCCACATTTGCGTACTGTGGCTCATTTTGATTATGTTCACAGTACAGTATCTCCTTCTACCTCTCCTATTTGTCGAGATGGCCGGACATGTGCTACGTGCAAGAGGCGCCGAATGGTCGGCTGATGGGTTACGGTGCCTAGCGCCCATTCCAGCTATGAAACATGGCACTTACCTTCCCCCACAGTGCTCGGTAAAGCGGAAGGCACCGGACCAGACTTCCACGGACATGTTACTGCCATAACCGTGTCACCACAGTATCGACGGCTAGGCTTGGCCCGTGGCATGATGCGCCTCATCGAGCAGATCTCGGACGAGGTCTACCGCGCGTTCTTCGTTGACTTGTTCGTTCGGTGTAAGAACAAGATCGCCAAGGACATGTACGAGGGCATGGGATACAGTGTATGGAGACGAATAATAGGGTATTATGGGACTGGAATGGGAGGAGGGAAGGATGATGAAGACGCCTTTGGTACCCTACCTATCCCATTCTGCCTTCATCAGATGCTCATCTGTTTTCAGATATGCGAAAACCACTCAGTAGAGACGTGGCAAGACGATCTGTTCGCACTAATGGGGAGGCTGTTCATGTCAGCGCCCATAACGTCAATTGACGGAGTATGGGTCTATAGATTGTAATTGATCAATTGATTTTGGCGTAAATGTTACATCGTGGCGGTAACACTCAACCGCTGACGCGCATTGGACAATGTGCTCCGAACTTTGCTCGTTCAGTCTAGCCATTTGGCGAACCATTCAAAGATCTCAGTGTGCCACTTAAGACTGGACGCGGGCCGTTAGCTTGGATTGTCTGTTCACATTGATTTTTATGTACCTGTTGCCTGGGTCCAGCACCCAATGGTTCTCCTCGGGGAAGACAACGAGACGGGTTGGAACTCCCATGCGCTTGTTGGAATGGAATGCGCCGATACCTTCGGTGACCGGCAGGCGATAATCCTGCGTAAAGAGCAATGAGCAATGAGCAACGTGTGCGGATACAATATTAGTAGAGAAGTACCCTTTCACCATGGAAAATCAGCATAGGTATTGACCATTTCTCAACAAAGTTGGCAGGGTTGAATCTGTACACAGTCAGCCCTCTGGACTTGGTGCATTTGGCCAGTGGTTCACTTCTCAACGGTCTCCGCGCTCTTCCAAGGAGGGCCGCCAAATTCTTGATCGAACTTTTTATCGATCAGCACAACAGTAAACAAGGTCATATTCGTTCCTCACAAAGAACAGCTCATCCGTTACGAAACCGTTTGCCCGAGTATCGAAGACCTGCCTCACGCATTAGAATTGGAGTGTACTCGCTGCAAAGGCGCACATACACCATCATGGCAAACCAGGGCCTTGAAGTTGAAATCGAACTCTGGATGCCCCGCGATCCAACTGAAAGAAGTGTCAGTCGTCATGTAAGCCCAGTGCGAGGTAGAAACGCACTTGATAGCATATCCACCCCATGACGCGCCAGCGGCGACCGTTTTCTCAGGGTGGATCTACGATCAGGAAGTCACTTAAGGACGCAATAGATTGGAGGATAGACGTACCTCAGGATACAGACGGAGCACTTCCTTGTATCCAGCCTGCAGATCAACGAACGGCTTTCCGCCCCAGTCTTTTGCGATCTTCCGGTCTATATGAGATCTTGCACATTCGTATAGCACGATGTCAACTCACCGCATCGGTCAGAGCTATCATCGAAGACCATCTATATCAGAGAGCTCGATATGCGAACATGCATGACATACCTTGACCGAATGTTGTTGACCCTGTGGGATTTACGGTGACCGTAACGTATCCCTGCTGCGCGAAGACTGTATGGAACATTATCAGCGACGATCATCACTGATCGAGAATAGCATACCGTTGGGATTCCAACGAGTAGACCAGGAATCCTCCCAGGCACCTGCATTGAAGGTGAGCGAGTGTACTCCTCAGGAGCAGCACACTCACCCTGCGGACCACCATGAATGAGGAATGCCATGGGCCACTTAGCCTTGTCACCCTTCCGGAATCCAGGCGGTAGATTAACCCATCCTTGGATGTTCACGCCCTCTGCGCCTTTGAACCAAAACTCATGCCCAGGGCTGAGTGATTTACCTGTTGTTGAATGAGCCATATGCAATTACACAAACAACGCATGCGGCTGACCTGCGAGCTTCTTTGCAGTCAACTGAGTGATCTGGGAGATCTTGCCATTCTTCTCGCGCAGGAACACCTCCGAAGGATGCGTGAGACTGTTCTGGGAGAAGAGCACGCGACCATCAAGTAGCGGCTGAACACTACTGACAGTGTGCTCTTCCACCAAGGGTACTGGATACGCATCGATGGACCCGGTCGAAGAAGGGGTGACTGGCAAAGGGATGACATAGAGCTTTCCACGAGCTTGATCGCCTGAGAGGGCATAAATGGAGGCATCGTTCGGGGAGAACTGCGAAGATGAGGCGTATAACAAGGCACCGAACGAGCATACTCACGATGAGAGCGGAAGGCGATGTATCCCACTTCTCGGTAATACCGAAACGAACATCCTTCTCCAGGTCATACACCATCACACGGGCACTGTGCAAGCTTGAGCTTCATATTGGGCTCTACGTCGGGAAATACTCACCGGTCGGATTCATAACCGTCCTTCCTCAACTCTGTCCACGCCACTTTCGTACCATCGTTGCTGAAGACGGGCGTATGCGTCGCTCCTTGTTTTCCAGCCGTAAGCTGGCGAGGAGGTTCCCCACCAGTGACGGGGACGATGTAAACCTGTAACCGATTTAGACGTGGGGTCTCTATAAGGGACAAGTACGAACATTCTGGCGAGTATGGATGGGATATGGTAGTTCTGGATCCTTTGCCGTGTAAACGAGATGAGTTGAGGAGAGATCAAAGTCATCACTGCCGCCAAATGGCTCGACTGGCGTGTACTAAGAAGAGGGATATTAGTGTTGTGAGAGGACAAAGCACTATACTTATCACCTACATGCTTCGTACCCTTCAAGGGTGCAACATATGCGTCTCCCAACGACCATTTCTCCTCCCCTATCTCCCCAGAGCTAGTCAAGCTGACAGTAAACAGCTGGCTCTCTTTCCCGGGAGTCGTCCACGTATCCCAGTGCCTTGGATATCCGCCCTCATACACCCTTGCGCTCGTTCCGGTCCCTTCCTTTGAGCGCTGCTTGTCTAGTTCGGGGGTGGTGAACAGATCACCATCCTCCCATACGTTTGCAGAAAAGGCAAGGATGCCTGACTTGTATTTGAAGTTGGAAGCGGGGCTGGGAGGGAGGTGACCGATGAACACGGGCGAGTCTGGGGTGAGAGACTTTGGCTCGGTGCTGTAGTTGAAAGAGATAGCATAGATGGCCTGACCACCGGACTCGGAGATGACGTGGGCAAGAGTGCGGTCGGTGAGCCAGAAAGCGTCACCACCGTTCAGGACAGGGAAGGTGGCAGGCATGTCCGTGTCATCGAGAGAGGCGATATAGATGGTCGAATTCATTCTGCGAAGGTGATCAGACTTCTTCAAGTTGACTGTGCATATAATAAGATGCAATTACTTTTTGATTTCAAAAGAATATTCCGAGACTGAGATGAATGCCAGATCTCCTGCTGGGTTGGCGACCGCGCTGCCGGGCCTCGGGAGCTCGAGCATGTCCTTCGGAGTGAGGATATCATTCCCCTCCTTCAGCGCGAACGACTTTGTAGAGGGCGTGTACACCTTGGGAGGTGCGAAACTGCTCATCGACAACTGAGGAATTAGAAGTGAGAGCTGCGATGGCCAACGCATTGTTGCTGGAGGACGACAGCGCTGAGATTGAATGCACACGACAGCTAATAATACGCAACGTAACCCTAAGGGCCCTTACTCCTACACTCGACGACCACTTCAAATATTCATCCACTTCAAGCCTTGCACCTATCAAATTCATTCGCATATCGGACAATTACATACAATTTATTTCACCTTATCACCGTCGCAACAACCGTGCGGTCTATCATCAACGTGTCGACGCCCGTTGCTATGCATTCTGGCCAGCCTAAAGTGGCAAGAACGAAGAACCCTGACATGCTCCTACCACGCAAAATTCATGATAATGAAAACTTGACGCAACACATATCAGCCAGCCAGGCAGTTGCACGCTGTCTGGCACTCCTTGTCTTCATACCATTCACTCAGATACCCACAACGCCATGGCAAGAGGAAAGGCGAAGAAACCATCTCACCGCCTGCTGCCATCCTTCGGGACACACTTGAATGCTTATTTCGTTCCCCTTGTTCCAACGGCAGAACTCCAGACCTTTGCTTTTATCAAACCTGGAACAGTAATGTGAGTTTTAGAAGCAATGTCATGTCATTGTACCTTGACGGCTGGCTCAGATGGAAAGTATGGCCCGCTGTCCTCGTGCAGACCGCACTCAGTGCAGGTACGTCCAACCTTCAACAGAAACAAGCGCCGATACTAACTGATTCTCAGTAATCGTTTATCTGGCGGAGAATGCCATCTTGGATTTATCCATTGATTCAGTCATGCTCACCGTGATGGGTGTGGTCATCGGCTTCGTCATTTCCTACCGCGCTTCTAGCGGTTACGATCGTTACTGGATGGGACGGACCGCTTGGTCTGATGTTGTGCGCAACAGTAGGACGATCTCTCGGCTTATCTGGTATCATGTACCGCCAAGACTCGCACCGCCCAAAGACGCAGACATCCGTATCTCGATGCAGGAGGCTGAGCTGGTGCTCGAGGAGAAGAAGATCGCGCTGGATTTGGTACAAGCGTGAGTATAGTGTCTGCCGCTCATCGCCGTCTTGCAACTTACCTCCACACTAGTTATGCGATTTCTCTTAAGCATCACCTAAGGGGTGAAATGGGGTGCGTCGAGCTGTCCTTTCTTAGACTGTTTATTAATGACGTCTCTTTGCAGGGTATATTATGGTCAGCACTCTGAATAACCTCGTTCATATCTGACACAATTATTCAGAGGACCTTTATGAACTTGTTTGGGCCGTACCACACTCAGTGTCAGAATCTGCCGAGTTGGTTGCTTCTCCGTCTTCGATGGCTTCTCTCGCTCTGCCCACAATTGTCGAAGAAGTACTTCCCAATTCGAGGGAAGGGCCCGCTCTTGCACCCATCACAGTGCAACCTGCCGCAAAGATCCCGCCTTTTATCCAATTCCAGGTTACTAAGCCTACTGATCGCCTCTTAAACGGCGCATATACACAACTAGACCATTCGCACAATGGCATCCCGCACCGAATGGGAACCGAACCCTCTCAACCGCTCCTTCCAGCAAAGGCGTCGGCGAGGACAAGGTGGTCAACCGAACTCATCCCATTCGAGACCATCTTCCTCCATCTATTCGATCTGCTTCTTTGCCGTGAGTTTGAAAGCAAGGCCAAAAAAGAGATAAGAAGAAAGGCTAGGATGTCGAAGCATCGGCCGCGGGTTGCAGGGGGAGGTGATAACATCCCCATGGAGGTCTTGGGTTGTCTATCGGAATGGGTCGCAACTCTTGACGCACGCAGCACCGTTACTGGAAGCCCCCTGGGTGGTTTGTATGGAGCTCTTCAGCAATTCGAAGCTAGCCTTACAGGTATGTCATTGGTTGTGTCTGCTCAAGTGGTAATCATTGTTGTAGAGTGCGAGAAAATTCTGACGACGCCGTTGCCTTTGTACGTGGATCTGCCGTTATCGTAGTGACGAACTCATCTAACCCGTGTCTAAGCGTTTATTCGGTTCACCTAAGGCAGTATATATGTTTGGTTTCTCGAATTCAAATATCTGACGTCGGTCAGTACTGTATGGCTATACTTGTTCTTCTTGCCTTTCCAGCTTGCGCGTACTTTCGCCTGGCTCACCGTGCTTGGTGTATGCTGCGCATCCTTCTTCTACCTCGGATTTCTAGCCGCTGGCGACGAGTTAGAGCAACCCTTTGGATACGATCAAAACGGCGAGTCATTCTCGCAAGGTGCTTTCCGATCCATCTGTAACACATTCAAGCAGATCTCGATCTCGACTTGTTTTGCAAGATTATCCATGACGACATCCAGCATCTGATGGACAGTGCCACCCCATACAGCCAATTGGCGCTCAACGGAGGACCGGTTTCACAGGGTCGCATCGCTGCGGGAGCTGTCAAGGAGCTAGCGGGAAACGAAAGTCACACTACGAGCCAAGTGACAAGTCGGCCCCCATCGGTCGCTGGGCTATGATCGTCCCCTTGAACTAGGTTCTGGATTATGTACTGATATCGTGTCTATGCATCTACACGTTCTACAGTAATCATTCTACGAAAGATGCGGGGATGTGAACCTGACGAATCTAGTGCGATCCATGTTTGCCACGGCGCGGTGGGCGCCTGTCCTTCATATCCCCGTCGTCGGGCTTGAGATTGCACAGCTTCCTCCTCTTCTCGAATGTCAACAGACCTCGGCAGAACGCATGCTCGGTAACTCCCTCCTCCTCATCCACCAGAATGAACGTTACGCCGAGCTCCTCAACCTCCTTATTCCGGGTTTCGTCGTCGAAAAACAGCATTTCGTGACATTCGATGCCAGTGACTTTGGCAAGGCGGCGCATGTGTGACATCTTCGATCCAGGATACATCTGAGGATGGACGACATTGTCGAATATCTTTGTGCCGTCTTCTAGTTCTATGAGACGGAGAACGGCTGAAGCTCTGTCGGGAGCACTCGTCCTGCTGGCAATGGCGATGTCGCATTGCAGGGTATCGCGAATGTAGGCAAATACCTTTCCTACGTCGGGAAACAGCTGTACTGCGTACTCACGTCGGTCGATGGCTGAGTTAGTTGCTTTATTGTGGGTGTATGGCGCTCCAAAAGAATGCGTATCTATCCATAGGGGCCAGAGGTGTAATCGAGATCGAATACGATCAGTTTTGGTATATGTTTGAGGGAAGAGGGTGTAGGGAAAGTCAGGGTCATTCTTGTGGTAGAACTAACTGTGAGAGGGATCTCCAATGAGAACAAGCGCTTTGTATAGTAAAATGATGAATAGTCAAGTCAAGTCATCTTTCATTTCGTATCCTGATGCATCACAGCAAACACAGACCAAATTCGGCTCTAAACCCGGGCGGGGAAAGCGGATGAACCCTGACCGTCCGCAGCACAGCCACTTCGAGCTTAGCCGTCCACAACGGTCAACACCGAAAACGCATATCCCCTCCTGCTTCACATCAATCTACCACCTACACAACTATCTCTCCTCCCTTTCATCTGGCTTGGGTAGCCACCGGAACGTCCGGTCATGCCCCCACCTACTCAGTCAGATCCATGGCTGCAGTCCCGAAGGTTCGGAATTGTAATCGACGCCGGCTCGTCAGGTTCTCGGCTGCAGATATACTCATGGAAGGATGTGAGGGTCGAACGGACGGAGCGGAAAGATGCCGAACTTGCGGTACTCCCAAGAGTAGAGAAGGGGACGAAGAACTCGGATGATTGGGTTGCAAAGATTGAACCAGGTAGGTGACTGTTCGGGATACCTTGCATCGAGGGGGCTGACCATCTCCCAGGAATATCGAGCTTCGCTCTGGAGCCGACAATGGTTGGACCGTATCTCTCCAGTCTTCTTGAACATGCTCAGAACCAGATTCCCCCGTCACTACACCAATCTACCCCAATCTATCTCCTTGCCACGGCAGGCATGCGACTGCTTGCTGTAGAACAACAAGAACAGATTATCGAAGCGGCTTGCACCTTCCTCAAATTCCATTCAAACTTCAAGGTCAAGCCCGCTTCCCCTCAAGGGCCGTGTGGTGGAAGCATTCGCGTCATCACGGGCGAGGACGAGGGTCTGTACGGCTGGATAGCCGTAAACTATCTCCTCGACGGGTTCTCTCGTCACGAGGGTAGGCGGGCGACATACGGCTTTTTGGATATGGGTGGCGCGTCAACACAGATCGCATTCGAACCCGGCGCAGAATATCGCAAGAATCCCCAACTGCCGCTCAAGGACGTTCGGTTACGCCTTCTAGATGGTGAAGAGCTGCACCACCAAGTTTTTGTCACAACGTGGCTTGGATACGGTACCAATCAAGCGCGAGAGCGATACGTCGGCAGCATTGTCTCGCACTGGGATCAGCTGTACGGCATTGACCAAGATTCTCCCAGCGACATTGTGCCTGATCCTTGTCTACCTCGCGACCTCACTTCGTACGAAGCCCCCGTCATCCTCGGCCCTGCGTCTGATCACTCTAAAACGCCACATACACTGAAGGGTACCGGGTCATTCCCTCAGTGTCTTCGACTAGTCGAACCGCTTCTCAACAAAAATGCGCCATGTCCGGATACAAACTGTCTCTTCAACGGCGTTTCGGTGCCACCGATCGACTTCTCCGTCTCGCGTTTCATCGGCGTGTCCGAGTATTGGTATTCATCGGAGCATGTCTTCGGTCTTGGCGGCGCATACGACTTTGTACAGTATGAACGAGCCGCGATAGACTTCTGCTCGAAAGATTGGGATAGCATTGTCGCCCATCATTTGGCTTCCAAGTCAGCACTGGCACCGACGGCGACGGACATACGCGTTCATAGCCGACGTGACGTAGACTTGGCTCGCCTCGAGCTACAATGTTTCAAAGCCGCATGGATCGTGAATGTCTTGCATGAAGGCATAGGTCTCCCTCGCATAGTGGATCCAGGCGGGAATTCGACTACCGGAGGCCAGACGTCGGGCGACAAGTTCAGCAACAAAGCCGATGAGAAAGGGCTCGGTGCGCCGGCCTTCCAGAGCCTGGATTCGGTGGGAGACACGGCTATCACATGGACGCTTGGCATGATGGTCCTGGAGGCTGTCAGCGAGATTCCGACCACGTATATCGGAACACCTGGAATTGGGAATCTCGATCCGGACTTCGATGATGACGGACTACCTTTCTTGGGCGATATTGAAGATACCCTCAAAGAGCATCTTCATCCATCATTAACCAAACCGATATTTGGGTTTTCTCCCATCTCTCTTATCCTTTTCAGCCTGTTGTCGCTGATTATCGCATACGTATTTCGTTCTCGGCTGAAAGCTGTGTATCGCAAAATCTTCCGCCCGCGTAATGGTTACGACTATGCTCAGGCATATGCGATGGAAGGCGGTGGCTTCAGTGGAATCAATGACCTGGATTCACCTCCATTGACCCCGTACCCTAATGGTTCTGCAAACTCAAAAGGGCTCCCAGCATTTGTTCGGCACGCTCTACGGCGGCTTCGGCGCAATGTACTTGGGCCTACGTCACCACGACTGCCAGCAGAACCTACCTTGCGGCCTGTTCGTCTTGCCCCCCCGGCGCAGATATCGACTGCGTCAAGTTTACAGCGTGGCGGGCTTACAACTTTCAGCAATGGCTCTGCTGCCAGCATCGTTCAGCGCGCAGCGTCTCCTGCAGTCCTTGCAGAGTCGGCGTCACCCCCTTCGCCAACTCGGTCAAGCGCGTTGAATCCTGGTCTTCCTGTACTGTCTCTTTCTCGCAATGTCTCCCAGGTTAACCTCACAACGATCGTCCCTCGTTCATCCTCTTTTATTAGAGGAGGTGCACCGCGGTAGTTCTGTCGTTCTGTCGTTCTGGGACTTTTTCCTTGTACCATACAAAAACTCATTCTGTAGCATCAGCATAGACGTATATCCAGACGACGAACCACATTCCATTAATCTAATGCAAGCATGAATAACCCTGTCTCAGCGCCGTTTTAAGGCTTGTCTACACCTTTCTGCCCGCGTTGGGTCTTGAAAACGACCCAGTCAATCTCTTTACCTCAGGAACGTTTTCTTCTGTTTGAATGACACCTTTGGATTCCAAAGCCGCCCGCCTTGAACTTCGAACAGACGTGACCCTGTTAACCCACTCACTTGCCGGTCGTATCAAGGCGAGCTGGGCAAGTGTGTTGTGGAGGTTGTTTTCTGTCTCAATCACCTCAGGAGAGAGGTCACCGCTGGAGTCTGACGGCCCCGGAATGCTGAATCGATATCCACCGTGCCATGCGAGCAGTTGCATGGCAGCCTCAGGCACCAAAATGTCAATCGAGAACTCAGATGACGACTTAGCAAAGCTGCTTTGATACAGAGGCCACACTTACCTGTAGCCGCTCAGGCTCGCTTAGCGCTTCGTATGCTTCACAACCTCTTGGTCGTTGCTGAATCGTAACTTTCATGTTTCCGCCAACCTTCATGTTGTCATCAGGTGCGGCAGGCGGTGCGTTGTGTAGCTGCTTGTATTCCCCTTGCCGCTCGTCTTCTTCGCTCGATTGGCTTTCCACGGCTGTCTCTTGTTCTGTTGACGGCGCACTTGACACCTCTACAAGGCCTGCGTCCGCCCCCAGGGATGGGCCGGATGAAGTCGTGCCTAGAGCCCATCGTATAACTTCCTTTCGAATAGCAGCCCTAGTATTTGCTTCAAAACTGCCCATTTCTGTACCGAATGTTGCAAGGTTCTTCCTGTCGCGGCCGCCCTTGTAAAACGCAGCGCAACGATCAATGCTTGGGGGGTATTTAGACAAAATGACAAGCTGGAGCACATTCCGAGTGTGACGCAACAAGTCGCGAATGGGCATACTTAGCGCAGCCACGACATTGGGAGGAGGAGGAGGCAAAGGTGTCGGTGTAGGAGGCCGGTTGGCCTCTCGTTCATCATCCGTTTCATCATCAGCTTGATTTGTAAACGTCCCCAACTTGACTGATGTCAGATAACTTCGCCTGGAACCGAAACATAACGCACTTTGCAAGTGGCAAACCCGTCTTCGTCCCGTGAGAAGAACTGATCTCGCTTCAAATGCCCAAACGTGCGATCCATGTATTCCACCCGATATCGTCCGAATCGATTTCTTCCTTTTGTCGCGGTAGCAGGCTCGTATGCATGAATAATAGCGGGCCAGAAAGCAGTACTTCGATCTTGTGCAAGAACGAGCTCCCCGGGAATCTCCAGCCTGTAAGGATAATCCTCAGCACAAATCAAATACCTCGTCATAAAATAAGCCTCACGTGGAATCTGGGCCTGCATCAATGACCTGCTGCAGGACATCAGACCTTTCTTCCTCAAGCATACGTTCAACTCTCTCCTTCCGTTTTAATGTCCTTTGCGAACCGTTCGTAGCATCAAAGTTAGGTTTAATAGGTTCTATCAGTGCGTCTTCTATCTCCGGTAAATCGTCTTCATGCAGAGCATGAGCCAGAGCCATCATGCTCGCCCAACGGGTTTCTTCCCTTTTGTTTGGTTTCTGCTTCGTTGCTTTCTGTTTTGAGGTGCCATCTTCCTGGGTATGCGCGTCAACTGGGAGTCGGGAAGTGTAGATGTCAAATCTAGGCAGCATAGTCCGTGGATCGTTGAAAGTGAGAAGATTCGCCGACGATGGCGAAGTCAAGGTAAGCAAGCGATTCGGTAGGTGTCCATCGTCACCAATCAGTCCCAGGAGGAGTGGTGTCCTCCAGCTTTCGCAGTTCAGCTTTGTCACCATCAGATAAACCAGTCGCACAATTACAGTGTTGTCACTCACTTTAGCCACCCACCAGTATCCTCCATCTGGCCCCTCGTTCCCTTCTACGGGACGGCCCCCAAGTTCTAGTCTGACCCAAACAACGCCTTCTAACCGCTCTCGACTCCAATTATCATCCATAATCTTTCTCTTCGATGGAGTCAACTGGACTGTTCGGGTTGAATCAGACATAATCGGTTGAGACATTGATAGACGCGCTCGTTTGGTTGGAGAGGGTGACTCTTCCAACGTTCGACCACGGGCACGGCGTTTCGATGGCGTCAAAGGCACCGAAGGTGTGAAAGGAGTTAAAGGGGACGATGCAAACAGAGCATCACGCGTCATGGTTTTGGGGGGAGTGGTTTGAGAAGGAGCATTGATTGTGGTAGGTGAGCTGTGCACGCGAACAGCTGTTGGAGAAGAAGGTGCGGTTGGAGGATTCGTAGCCTGCGAGGTATATGCTGGCGATGTTCGACGTCTTGAGGGACCTAACCGTTTCCCATAGCCTACTCGATGGTGGCTAGTGTCGAGGAAAGATCGTGCGTGCGGCTTTGAATGAACGTTCTCTGTGGTGTACACGGTGCTGCTGCCCTCTTCGTCTTCATCGTCCGAACTAACCAGTTGCTCTCTAACGTTGTCAGCGGCCTTTCTGGCAGCATTCCGTCGCAAAGAAGCACGCGGACCAAGCATGAGACTAGACGGTGTCGGCTCCGGAGAGGGCGATAGGGATGACAGTGAACTGGAGTCTAACATGGTTTGTGGACGCGTGGTGGTAAGAGGGGAGAGATGACATTGCCAGCGCTAGCATGTACGGGTTTTAGACGCATCGCTGTCCACGCCAGGGTCTTGAACCGGATGACCCCTAACCCTAACCCACCACTGCTTAACCCTGGTTGATTCTTGACAACCCTAGCAGGATTTCCATCAAGCCAAGGGTTAGGGTTAGGGTTAGGGTTAGGGTTAGGGTTAGGGTTAGGGTTAGGGTTAGGGTTAGGGTTAGGGTTAGGGTTAGGGTTAGGGTTAGGGTTAGGGTTAGGGTTAGGGTTAGGGTTAGGGTTAGGGT
>NW_024467209.1:1001075-1083774 GCF_000292625.1 Dacryopinax primogenitus | reverse complement strand
GTGTGTGGTAAGAGTAAAGGCAGGTAAGAGTAGAGGTGGAGTGGTGAAGCAGAGGTTGTCACTTGGAGACTTGGTCTTCTGTTAGGGCAACACAGGCTGACTAAGTCTGCTCACCTAAGAGTGCCAAGAGTCTAAGCAGGCAACAAGGAAGTGGAGTAGACCTGATGACTAAGACCTATCTACAGTATAGGTATCTGTGGATGATCCTAAGAGACCAAGTCTGAAGAGACAGTCCCAGGCAGAGTAGGCCTTATATTTATACCTCTGTGGTGGAACCTGCTAGAACATCTTGCTTACTCAGCCTAGTCAGGTGATCAGGTCATATGACCAAGGATGAGGTCATATGAGGTCATGCACAGCCATGCACAGCAGGTCACCTGACCATCCAATCCTTCCAGCAGGTTCCAGCACATGCCAAGGTATACCAGCTACTTCCATGTCATAAAGGCTTAGTCATGTCTCTTGACCAAGCAATGAGCTGGTGCCCTGACAGGAACATGGTGCCAGACAAGATTGACAGGATGGTGATCAAAACATGGTGAATGTGGTCATGTCACATTGCCTTCACCAGAGGGGGCACAATGTTCATGATCATGAGCCATGGTGTGGAAACATGCATGCAGAGTGACAATATGTTCAGGAGGAAGATGAGAATGTTGCAGTGGGGGGTGAAATGCCCAAAGGCAGCCCAATGCCCAAGTCCTGTGAATAAGTGGATGTAAATACAATATGGAGCACATTACAATTTTGTCCATCTGAAATGGCCTCAATGGACATTGTGGAGCAATGCAGATAGGGCCCTATAAGGATCTGTCAGGTGGGTGCCAGAGGTGGGGTGTTCCTGCTGATCAACAGCCTAGCTATATATGGCATCTGACTTGGCTTACAAAACCTTTGTCCGGTCCATCTGTGTTGTGTGACTCCTCGGACTTCCGGCATGTCACTGTCATGAAAGAACTAACTTCATATGATGTGATCCAGCTTCCAAAGGCACCATTCGAATGCACTGTGAAAACCATCAGACAAGTACTGGGAGCTTGGTGAGAGCAATCATGTGTAGTGTTGTACATGTGTATGGAGTGTAAGGTTCTCTTTCACATGGGAGGAAGTCTAAGCACAGCCACTTATCTTCAATTCCTATCAAACTGGTTGCTTTCGGGGTCCGAGCAGAAACAAACAACGCATCCTCCGCTGCACTCGCGCAAATCCAGGAAGACCCCTAACCCCGTGCTGGTCTCCCGTGTTTGTCTTATCCGAAGCCCCTTCAACTTTCCTATCCCGTCCGTAAATGAACATCATCCGATCTAATCTAATCACGACCCTGGCGATGAGCTCTCCTTCCCTTCCCTTCTCAAAGGTGTTATCATGGCTGTGAAGCTCGCTGGCACTCATATGCGGGTCAGCAACTGGTTCAGGTAGGAGCAGGACCGGTGGGCGCCTGGCCCGCCTTTCCGGAGCGGGTACCGACGTTGCCCGAAGGGGAGTCCGAATGTGGGCACCCCTTCCCCAAATGTACATTCCGTCACAGTCACGATATGCAACAATGTGGGACAACCGTCGGATCATGTTCCCACCTCTACGGTGCCGTGTGGAACGGGCGGGAGTGGGGTGGGTTGTCTTTTGTACATATATAGATGCACATACTCGCTTGCTGTGCCCGAACACTCACGTTCCTCGTATCGCCGAACCTGACGGTATGACGGATTAGGCGCCATTGAGGAACGATTGAAGGCCCACTGCAACCGGGTTCTGCTCGTCATAATGCACGACACGGCCAGCGAACTTCATCGCATCCTCTCGGTGCGCATAGGACAACAGTTGCAGTGCATGTCACGCGAGATTGAGATTGTTGAGCAGGGCGTAGGCTCGGCCTCGCGCTCATGAGGTCTGATTAATGCAAAGGTCCGATGAACATTTTCCCGACAAATTATTATCTTCTTCCACTGTCCTCTTCCATGCCTGCCTCTTCGTGGGATTCCAGGTCAAAACGCTTGTAAGATAGACAACCCGTGGTGATCAACTGATGATTGAGCTTGATCCCTTCCTCATGTCGTAGTTGACTACAAGACCGTTATTGATCCTTCACATGAGCTCCTCATTAGTCCTCCGGATCGCCATCTTGGATGTTCTGGAGCTTGTTACCTTGAACATGAATGAGAGACAGTGATACATGTCAGGACTGTTCGCTTGTGGACTGTGCGGTACTGAGCGTTGTGATATATCCGCAGCCAGGTATGAAGGTACTAGTCAGGAGCAGTACCCATTCGTAGTGTCCTCTGGAGGGATTCAAGAGCCTGTCTGGTCAGGGATGGATATTGTTGACCTGCTGGGTCTTTTGCCTTTGCTTCCTTTGCTTGCTCCTACCACTCCTCCACCTGTCGCCAATATTCTTCACGTTCTTCGGAATTGAGTACTTCATATCCAGCCTCCAACGCAGCGGAGATCGCCATCTCTGCCGGATCGATGTACATGATAGGGATCTCTTCTACCGCTGTATCGGCAGTACGCGGCTTCTTCGAAGGGGAGCCTCGTCCGCTCCTCGTTTGTGGCCTCTTCTGGCCCCCGCTCGCTGCGTCACCGGAGATTACCAGGGAAGGAAGATCCTGCGCCCTCCAATGCTTGTTCTCAGGGAGCTTATATTGTGAAGGATTGCGCTGAAGGGCATCATTCAGGTCTTTGGTGCACAACGAATGTGCCGCTTTGCAATAAAGACGGAGGAAGCCAAAACACGCGAGGAAATGGGCCACATCCTGGAGATCCCAGAGAAAAACCGGCTCGATACGAAGGATCTGGCAACAATCAGTCATCTTGGGGGACAAGTCCACGGCCGTTCACGCACATCGTCAAACTGATCAGAGAAGACAGACCCATAGAGGCACGCTCCAGCAACACCTTCGGTGGCCATGCCGAATTGTACACGATCTTGGAGATCTAACGCTTTTCGTTGTCGCTGGGACGTGGACATTGGTATTGTCAACTGATTGATGTTGGCCACGAAAGGGATGCGCTTATGTTCGACGGGGAAGACAATCAGTCTTAGGGGTTTACTTGGCATGTCGTGGTATCGGAACTCGGCGGATTCAGCAATGGTCATGGTAGCCATGTTGAATTTGTATGCCCAACTGGCACTAGGACGGTAAATGAGTGCAGAATCGGACTTTTCGGTGGCTGTCGGTATCTGCAGTTTGCGGGTCCTATCACCCCGGGAGAGCTTCACAGGATCCTTCACTTTGCAAGTTCGGAGCGTGTTCCCGCATCTGTTCTCCGCGTCAGACCGGTCATTCTTATGAGTTCAAGCCTTGGCTGCACAATTACCTGAGGCGAGTGGCAGGTACATCAGGACCCTCCGGAAGGGTGCAGCACAATTTCAACATATCGTCAATGGGTCGACGGTATTCCGCCTCGGTAGCCGGTGCAGATATGTCTTCATCTTGGAGTGCCTCTTTCAAATCGCCATAAATCCCAGCGAGCTCTCGGGCGTGCCTCGCGATTTCTGCGGGATCGACATCTTTTGCGTTCCTTTCCTTCCACACGCTAGCGGGAAGCGCTTTAACAGCGTCAATATAAGATGCGAACTCTAGGCACTGGTTCTGCTCGTCGCAAGCCCACTGAAAGCGATATTTTAATGCGCGTGTTGATTGATATCAATCAATTTCACATACGTCCAGAAGGCCGAGGGGAAGAAAAGCAGTCTCGGTTGGTTTCTTCATCTTCTCCACGCTGTCAATAAGACTATACTGTAGGAAAGCTTGTTCCAATACTGGGATCCGCACGTTCCAAGCCTGTAGCTGTTTCGGCACAATTTCGGCCCTGTGCACCCCAGTCGCTAGCAGCCAACAGTCGAATCCCTCTGATGCTACAAACTTGGAGGGTGAAAGACTAGATCTGTCATAGATCGAGAAGATGTGAGATTGCTGCACATGATGGAGGTGTCATGCTCACGTGTTGCTCACGGTCATGTCAATGGGTATCAAGTAGCTAGGTAGTATATATAGCGTAGCTAGTTCAGGTTCGTTCAACTGATCAGATTGGAGTTGGATGACGGGAACAGATCCCCATACTAACTCCGGTCCACGTGATGAGAAGTGTGTGCGTCATGTGAGATCGTCATTATTGGTAACAATTAATAGAATTGCCGAGTCTGGTCTCGGACAGAGCTCCATCCGAGGCGTGCCTCTTCTTCTCGAACGCTGCCTGACGTGTCACTGCACCACAAGATCGAGAGACGCTGGAAACCCGTGAGATGTGGCCGTAAATGGTGTTATTCCCGACGATTGATTGCTCGAGTGCACATCCTTCTCGATGACCGTTGCAGGGTTGTCTTCCTCTTCCATCCTCCTCTTCCATGGATGCATCTCCGTAAGGCCTCCAGAGAAAAACACTTTCAAGACAAAATACCAACTCGCTGTAATCAGTTGCTACGTTATACTGGACTACGAGACCGTTATTGATTCACGGAATGACATCGGTTCCCCATCAGTGCTACGGACCATCTTCTTTCATCCTCTTGAGCTGGTTGCTTTGAGGATAAACGGTAGATAGTGATATATGTGAGGATTGTTCGCTGTGAACTTTGTGATATTGAAGATTGTCATGTCCGAGATTAGCTATGGAGGAATTAATAAAGCAGGAGCGCCTAGTGTGTGCTGGAGGTTCTTCAGAGCCTTGTTGGTCAAGGGCGTATATTCTTCACGTCGCTTCCTTCCCTGCTCCTTTGCCTCCTCTGCTTTTTGCTGCCACTCATTGTATTGTTTCCCGTATTCCTCGCGTTGTTGGAAATCAAGTACTCCATACCCGTCCTTCTCTGCTTGGTTCATCGCCATTTCCTCCACATCCATATACCTAACACGCAACGGTCGCATTGTTTGGGCAGCGGTACGGTTCCTCTTGGAATCCTGTGATCCTCTGCTCCTGCCTGGCTGATCTGCCCGCTTGCGTTTGTCGGCTGAGTCACGGCGTGTGCGGCGACGGTTGCCACTTTCCTCAACCTTGCGACGCTTTGTTGGGGGACCGTCACTGTCGTTGCCTCTATCGTTGTCGTTGTCGTTGTCCGTTTCCTCGTCTTTGTCCTTGTCATCATCGTCTTCCGTGTCTTCCATGACCACAGAAAGATCCCCCGTGGATGCGTAAATTAGGGGATCAGATTCTTCTTCTGCCCTCCAATACAGCCTTTCATCGAGCTGAAAATCCTTAGGGTATTTTTGAAGGGCTTCATCCAGGTCTTCGGTACATAACAAATGCGCTGCTTTGCAATATAGGCTAAGGAAACCAAAACATGAGAGAAAATGGGCCACATCCTGGAGGTTCCAGGGAAAGACAGGTTCGATGCAAATAATCTGACCATAGTCAGTCATCTTACGAGGCAGATGGAAGACGACGTACATCGGAAGATACACCCTTGTAGACGTACCCATAGAGACACGCAGTCCGATCGCCCACGGTGGCCATGCCGAATTGCACACGATCTTTCAGGCCCAATGCCTTCCGTTGTCGCTGGGATGTGGCCATTGGGACCATTAACTGATTGACATTGGCGGTGGAAGAGGCGAGCTTGTGCTCCACTGGAAAGACGAGTGTTCTGAGAGCTTCACCTGGTTTGTCATGGTACCGGAACTCGGCGTGGGCGAGCGGATCAATATAGTTGGTAGCTATGTTGAATCGCCATGTCCAAGCAACACTGGGTACGAAGACGAGCGCAGCATCCAATTTGGAGGAGGGTTTTGGCATCAATGCAACACCTTCTGCATCGGAAAAGCGTCGTGGGATCCCTCACTTTGCATCCTCGAATCACGTTCTCGCATCTACTCTCTGCGTCAGAGCTGCTTTGGGCCACAGGGTCGAGTTGGCACTTACCTGAGGCGAGTGGAAGGTGAACGAGGATCCTTAGAATGGGTGCAGCACATATTCAACATACTGACGATGGGGCGATGATACTCAGCCTCAGTGATCGGAGCGGCAGGGTCTTCATTTCGCGCAGATCGTATGATATCACCATAAATGCGAGCAAGCTCTTGAACGTGCCTCACGATCTTCGCGCGGTCGACATCTTCTGCATCCCGGTTCTTCCATGCACTGACAGGAAGCGCTTTAACGGCTTCGATAAAATGCGCAAACTCAGTGCACTGGTTTTCTTCATCGCACGCCCACTGATGGAGATGTATTAGCACATGTCGACGAAGCGCAGACAAAATCACATGCATCCAGCAGGGCCGGGGGCAGAAAGGCAGCCGCACTTGGTCTCTTCATCTTCTCCAGACTGTCTATGAGACTGTGCTGTAACAAAGCGTGTTCAAATTCTGGGATTTGCACCTCCCAGGTCTCTGGCTGGGTGGGTAGGACTTGACCCCTTTCCACCTGAATCGCTCGAAGCCACCCCGCGAAGTCCCCCGTTGCTGCAAACTTGGAGTGTGAAAGATTGGATCTGTCACAGTTCAAGCCGAATGAGATGGATCCCTATAAATTGATATACTCACGCGGTCCGTTTTCTCTTTGCCATATGGACGACAGATTTTCATTTTGCGTAGCGTCTTAAGGTGAATGAAGGGTAGAGTTGAATGGTATCACTGAGGGGCAGTGTTGGCCTTATTTGGTTCCGCTCCAGAGGCATCGATCTCCTCAGTTGCCCACGACAACGATCGACATGCAGAAGATTGCTGGTATATATATACTGTGATGTCATTTACATTATGATTAGGCCCTGGAAACAGCACCAATTAGTCCAAGAATCCGCTACTTTAACTTTTAAAAAACCGCCAGGATCGATTAGCTCAACAGTCAGTAGTTCAACAACTGCAAAGTCCAATTTTCGTTTTCCGATACCCAAGCGCTCAACTAGCAAGCTCTCCAGTACTGAAGATAAGTGTCTGTTCTTTCCCTTAGCCATATTCTACACCCGCGATTTGGATACACATACCAGGGGTTCCAAGTCATCAACTCCCAACGTGGTAGCAAGGAGGTCCACATCCCCCGTGACATAAATCATGTTCACACTCTGGGAGTAGACCATGTACACGTCCGGGTAGCCTAACATACATGAGCCGTGGTGCGAAGCTGCTACTGGAGAATACGTACTGCCGTCGGGGTTGACCCAGTTGACTCCAAGTGCACCCGTAGCGGGGTCGATGGAGAATACGCTCGTTTCGGTCCACCCTGCTGCCGCGCCTTCTACATACGTCGGTGGTGTGCCCACAGGCGCTGTCAACCAGTCAGCACAAACTTCCTTTTCATAGGAAAGACCCCTCCTAAGAGAAACGTACTGTTCATGCCCCAATCACTGAAGATCAGGTAGTTGGCATTCCCTGCACCGAGGGACATGTCATAGTCTATCCACCCATTGGTTTGATCATCCCAGCCGATATGGTCTGTGTACAACCCCACGAGGGAGAGGATGAGCCCTTCAAATCCCTGTCGCAGCATTGGTACTTTCTAAGCTGGGTCAAGGTGAACGCACCTCATATCCGATCTGGATCAGCTCGTCGGCAGAATCGGGCACCGTGAACGTGAATGGTACAGGTGTACACCCCGGCACCGCACGCGAACAGCGGACATACAAGCTGTCGTACGGCTCGAGCGAGGTGGTCTCGGGGCTGAAATAGCCCAGAGAGTCGGACTGCCTCTTGCGAGAGGGGCTAGAGCCGACGTAGGCCTTGACGAGACCGTTGACGGACGTCCCAGGAATGAGGAGGGTGGATGTTGATGACCGAGCTACTGGGGGTGCCTCTGAAGTCCACATCAGCAAGAATGCAGAAAGAGGCAGCCTGAGAGCGTACTGAGCGCACGGGTGACGCGGTGTTGGACGAGACCATCGACGTCTTTGCGAATGTGAAGAGCTGAGCAATCGGACACGGCTACAGCGAGAGCGAGCAGCGCTCGCATAAGATTAGATGCGAGCATAGTAAAGATCAAGAATATGGTAATGAGTGAAGAAGTTAAAGGAAAGGACGAAGATCGAGTCTTCAAGTGTTGTCAAAAGGAGGGGCAGGAGCGCGCTCAAGGGCGAGTGCAGGCAGAAAGAAGGGGAGGATGAGGAGAGACAGGGTGAAGCATAGCCAGTACAGAAAGGTCTATTCCATTCCATCAACAGGGCGGTGCCCGGCAAATGGGAAGCGCCGGTGCCTGGCTCGTCACGTGAAAATCTATTTATGCAGCGGTTTCTCTTCGTGCCAAGTTGTTGGTCTGTTTCGCGATTGTCAGCCCCTCAACTGTCGTTTAGAATATTTGGTATCTTCCAGTTAGAGAATTCTCTGTATCGTCCAGTCATGGCAGTTTGCGAAGTTCGAGAAAGGCCGAAGTGAACGTTTTAACGGGCCCTTTCCATGCCGTAAATGTGGCTGCCTGCAAGAAAAGCGGAGTCCAAATTCCGTTGCGTTGATGTCGTAATAGGTTTGAGACCCTCGGCTCCGCGGCGCACCTCCGTTGAGCGCATTCTGACTCCAAGAGCTCCCATGAGACAAACCTGAAGAGGACTGTCATATACATTATAGGATCGCTGCATAAATGTACGTTAAGTGCAACAATCGTGTGAATCAGTGGTGTATCAGAGTATTTCGATGTCAGCCCATACCGACCAATTAAACCTGAGAAAAAGTCTACAAAATCGAACCAAAGAAGGATCACTCAGACAGGTACTTCGTGTCTTTCTCTGAGCCCTCCTCTGCGCCTTGTATCGTGGGATCGATTTCGCTATCTTCAGGCAGAGCGCGAGCCTTGTCCCGCCTGTCCCAGTACCAAATGGCAGCAATGATGATAACGGCGATGGCGTTGAAGGCGGCGCAGCTCTGGTATCCAACAGAGAATTTTGGTGCTTTGGAGGCGGGAAGTGTAAGAATCGTCACCCATGCAGCCATTGCATACTGTGCGCAGTTCATGCTCGCGACGATGAAACTCCGCACACCGTCATCTTGCCTATTCACCTCGTTGGCCCAGGTGAAGAAGAGAGGGGTGATGTACTCGACACCGAGGGTCAAGTAGCTGAAGAATTTGAGGCCGTTAGGGATATCCCACACAGAGAGGCAGGCGAGGGGGAATATGCCATAGATAATGGCAATGATCATGATGAGTGGGCGGTTCTCGATGTAATCAGAGACCCATCCCCAAATCAGAACGGCGACAAGAGTGACCAAGTTTGTGAATGTTGGAATGATGTTACGCAGATAGACGCTGTAACCTTCAGCCTGCAGCCACACACCGAACCAAGTGGTAGCAGCTTGCGTTCCCAGGCCAAAGACTGGCAATGATTGAGCAATTGTGCTACATTACAGAATCGGAGTGACTCACAGACGTAACCAGGAACAAACAGATACCAATGCCACGTGGAAAAGGCCCGCTTAATCAGCTTCCAGTCGAAGAATCCTGGATTCTTCCCCACTCCCGCACGAGCAATTCGGTCTACAGCAAGCTGTTTGTCCTACACGTGGATGTTAATATCAGAAGAATATGGTTCATATTTCCCTGAATGACTCACAGCAGGTGTCATCCACCAACCGCGTGCACGCGCAGGCGAATCCGGGAAGAAGAAGAAGCCAACCAGGGCAATAGGAAGCGACATGACACCATCCATGATGAAGAGCCATCTCCATCCCGCAAGACCACCGACGCCAGTCAGGTTGTAGCATGCCGCTTGAAGATAACCGGAGAAGAAGGATCCAACTTGGGCCATGACGAAGAAGATTGAGCTGCGCTTACCCAACTCGGCAGGTGTGTACCAAGCGGCTAGGGTAACGAGCATGCCGGGGAAGAACGGTGCCTCTGCAAGCCCAACGAAAAAACGGCAAGCAGCCAGATGACCAGGGGTCTTCACAGCTGCAGTTGCAAAGGTGGCGATGGACCAAATGACTTCGAAGAGTGGCAACACATGATGGGGACGATACTTTTGGAGAAGGAGAGTCTGAGTGAGACCCGATAGTTAGTGACTCGCGTCGCACACATCCATTACAAAGACGTACCCCAGGAATCTGGCCGATGGCGTACCCAATAGAGAACAGCGCATTTGCAACGTTGTATGAATTGCCATCCAAGTTTATGTCCGTCTTCAAGCCAGATACATACGCGTTTGATAGATTCTGCTGATCTGAAAGGAACTTTAGCCCAATCTTCCATTGAGTCATCACATAGACGCACCCAGAAGCTTCAAGAACTCTGCCAAGCATGCATAGACTAAAATAGTCATGTCCAGCTTCACGAGCAGTCTTTGCTCTTCGGGTGACTTTTGATCCGTGCTACATGAGAAGAACACAGTCAGCTCCCTTTGTGAAGATCAACATAGATAAAACTGACTCATGATCCCAGATGAATGAGCGCCAACCCTTCTTTGCCTTTGGGTTTAAACCCGTTCTCTTGAGAGCCGCTTGCTTCTCCGCATCAAAGTCGATGTCGGCCATGTTCGTTGCGGTGCAAGTGAGAAGGAACGAAAACACTTAAAGTCGCCGCTTCTCGAGCGCTCTGCAACTTTTAAGCAACCCGATCTCTTCTTCCGCTAGTCGAGTAAGGTGCTCGATGGCACCAAACATTCGTGCCATTTCTGCAGCGATTGCGTGATTTGGGCGGGTTGAAGTCAACGATGCTCTAACAGGAAACGTGACGGCACAAGGGGAAGCAAAGATACGCGACAGGCACGCCATTCTGATAAGAAGTTGTGCGATAGTCGGCCATTTTGAGCAATAAACCGCGGTGTCCGGATTGCATTAGGAAGATGAGACTCTGGCAGCGGACCGGACTTTTTTCAAAGGGGAAAAGGGTTAACATCTCACGTGCAATTAAATTTCGGGAAAGGTTAAATTAACTTCCTTCAGGGTTCAGCACAGCCTCAAATCAGGTTCTTTATTTCAGCTGTGTCTCTCGGATTCGGAGCGGATGTTGTCGGGTGGGCGCTTGTCCGGCCCGGCTCCCTCATGCCGACCGATCAGAAGGGTTCGGCCGACTCCTTTTAATAAACTTATGAATAGGGAAAGCGGGGAATGGACTTCTTGAATCGAAAAGTAATTGAACCCCACAATGTTCCGTTTTGTCTAATCGTATCTTTCATTGTTAATGACGCAATTCAGAACCTACTTTACGCCTATTGAAAGATCGAACAGATGGTGTATTTAAAGATCGAGTCCTACATCCAGATCATGCTCTGAGTGCTCGATGAGTCCATGCTCTCAATCCCTGCTTCCTAAATGAAGAGCTCACCTGCTGAAGATTCTTGTGCGCCTGACGGAGTGCGTTCTGATAAGCCTCCAAACTGTTCAATCCGCCTCCGATATCTGCATTAGGGTCGAAGTGAATGGGTGCACGACCACAAGCCAGCTTCGATACATATGAGCAGGAAGCAGCCGAGACATTTATGATGGGGCTTACATCTGCATGATAGACCGGGGTTGGGATGCTGACCGTCCTGGTGGCTCGAGGGAAATTATGGGTCAAAGCGAACGTCAGATTCTGCAGGCTATCCGCACTGAATCCGTTCTCGTCGGCGACCACCGAGACATGCATTGGACGAGACGTGCCAAGGAGACCAGCGTGACTCTGCAAGTAGAAGTCCCACCTGCGAAACTAGATAAGCTGATAATATCAACACGCCGAGACGAACTTACTCGTATGGGTGAGCAACGTCACTGTGTGGGAGATCATCAGCAAAATGGTTGGACCATACATCTGGACTCACGTGTCAACCACAAACCCAGCAGGTGCATTTTCTGATTTCTTGGTCAATATGCCTGTCTTGGATACCAGATCAGAAAGCTTACCTGTGCGATCGGCGTCCGAGCGCTTCGGGAAGAATCGAACGTGATGACGCTTTCCTACGACCATGAAAGTTATCTTTGGCGGCTTGAGCCCCATAGCCTCGAAGGCGCCTGGATTGTGTTAGTGACTATGGCGGGGCACTTGTCCTCCGGGCTTACTGCGGATTGCCTGCACTTCGCTCGTGTACACCTCAGCGAATTGACCCTCGCTGACACCATCCCTCACTGGTCGTTAGAGGCAGACGCCGAGACTGAAAGAATCGCCCACCTATAAAAGATTACCGTCTGCGGCACGATGTTGCTTTTCCCAATCGTAGCCTTCTGGTACTCCTGGAACCGAGCAATTGCCCACTATGGTATTATTCAGCACTGCGATCCGCTGATCCAGGCCCATCGGACAACACAGACCTGGGTCATTTCCTGAAGATCCTTGAGAATTTCAACTTTCCCCTCTTGTGCACGAACAGTCGTAACATAAACGGTCACATTCCTATCCACACTGGCTGCCAGTGCAGAAATGCTAGGCTTGTCTTTTTCTCCGGGTCCGGGATGGCTCGTATCAGCCCCTGGAAAGTTTGTCAGCCAAACTGAATTTCTCTGTGTCAAGCGAACGACCGACCGAATACCATGAAAGGAACTTTAGCCAACTCCTTGATGGCAGCACCCATAGGGAAATGGTTTTGTCCGGAGAGTTTGAGATTAATTCTGATTCCGTTCAGCTGAGTTGCGTTGAACAAAGGAACGCATCCTACTTCATAGCGACATTCGCACAATATTGCATGTTTGGTCGAGTGACTTTGTCCAGTCTGACGTGCTGAGTAGCCACGCCCATGACGATATCACCCCAGTGTTTAACACGAGTGCTACACACGCGTTCATCAGTTTAGGGGCGTTTGGTAGTTTCTAAAGAGAAATCACTAGAGATCCGCAGAACCGTTGGTGATGATGAGATACAAGTTAGGCTTTGGCACTTTATACCGATTGCGCACATCATTTCCGACTTTCAGCAGTTCCTGATAAGGTGGTAAATATCAGGCTCCGTCATATCGACTCGCATGCCGCACGTCCGCATCGCTTTCACCATCGTCTTCACAAGCTCTTGCGTTTGTTGCCGAGAAAAACTCCCTCTTCCAGCGCCGGGGCAGAGGTTGACAACGACCCAGACGCCCACGCTAGCGCTGCGAACGAACTCCTTACCTCGCAAGTTCCATGCGCCATTGGTCACGTCCTAAGCCTCCATCAGTAATAGGAATGTACTTATTGATCTGACTTACAAGCTTCCCATCCTTGTACTCCACTGGAGTCCCCCGTAGCTGGCGTCCTTCGCATTGGATCGGTTGTACGCCAACACGCAGGCCCGCATTGTTCATGTAGTCGCTCCGGTCATACATCATATCTCCGAGACCCTGTACAATAGTGTTGATGCGCTGGTCCGGCTTTCGGTTCGAGAATGCGATCATTTCGCGGGTCAGGTCACCTTGATTGATTTTTTTCCTGTACAGCTGCCCCGGCTCGATGATGCACATTTCTAGAGGGAGTGCGGCGGTCTTCGACACCCAGACACAGCACGCGTAGGGGTAACGGAGGGTGACGTTGTAAGTGTCTAGAAAATATTGCTGTGTCTCAAGTAAGTATCATATATCAAAACCGTTCATCACCAGGGAGTGCTTACGGTAATCTTTGGTCCATCATCCTCTAACTCGATCTTGTCCGCTCCACGCTTGTCAAACTTATGGATAGGCCTTCCCTTCATCCCGGGTTTGTGAGAAAACCTGACTCTGACGTCCTTTAGATAGCGATTGAGGTTATTGATTTCGGCGTCGGACAAGTTCTGCAGGTCGCGGACATTACGCTTGTTCAGATAGGTCATGACGACATCCAGCAGGGGACCCTCGTTCCAGCTGAAGATGGCTTAGCTGGCATCACGGGGAGCAAAGAGGCACTTGTAGTAAACCAGCAGTTATATCGACGTTGACAAGTAGTTTTCCCATAGTTGGGCGTACAGATCTACGGTAAGGGGTTTGGCTAGTATATGCGGCGCATATACTCACTGGAAATATCCACGGACAAGACTCAGACCATTACCTAGAGGTTTCATATCGGCCTTAGTAAAGAAGTTTTTAGCATTATGTGGCTAGCGCCTGTGCCAAGACGAGTCAGAACCTGGGCATATAGAAGCAAAAAAAACATACTGGATCGCAGCCTGGCGGAGTATGACATTGAGACAGTTAAGGATTTGGAGCACCTCATTCGAGCTTGGCGCCTGACCATTGCGTATGTAGTCCATAAGCAGCCTATGAGGGAAAACAGAGGTAAGGAAGACCCTCCGTATGGCAGCAGAGAGTACCATACTGAGGGCGTACAGTGTTCACGATAGTGAGGCGGAGAATGAAGTGCCCCGGGCTGCCAGGGGGAGGAGGGGATTTTTTCTTGGTCATGAGAACGTGGAACTGGAGGTTTTTCAGACTGCGCCACGCGCATATATGACAGTTAGATACTTACATTTTCAGTTTTGCCAATCGGGTATTCGGCTGAAGCGTAGAGGTTCTTGTCCCCGTCATATGAGGCACGCGGGGAGAACACCTGGGGATAGGAGATCGTCTGCAGATGGTCGATGATCTCATACTTGCGACGCGTCACGTCGCCGGCTGTGATCTCCGGCTCGATATCTACGCGACGGTCATGAGCTGGCTCACAGGACGCTTCAAACAGAACGTACCGACGCTGTAGTGCGTGATGAGGTGCTGTCCAGCCCAGGTCAGCTCGAAGTGGTTGGTAGTCACTTGCAGTTTTCTGCCGTCACTTCCGAAGCCAGGTCGACGGGGGAAGTTGACGACTGGGAGAGACTGCGAGGAAAGAGCTGCCTGCGGCGCACCGGGTTGGGAAGTATAGGAATTGTATGCCATTGTTTTGGTTTCCGTTTCAGTAGACTAGTGTAGGAGGGAAGATCGAGGTTAAGATGGTGAAGAAAGATAGAATGAGAGGGGGGAGAAAGTTATAAAACGTTGAAAGAGGTGAGTGGTCGGTGGCAAGATGTGGGCCGAGGGTTGGATGTGAAAGAAAAAATACCTACAGGTTTCTTCAGAAAAAAATGTGACTGTGACTTTGCAAAGAGTGATCACTACTGGCCAGACTGGTCCGTGCACCCGGGAGACGCGTCCCGCAGTGATGACGGGCATACATATCATCCAACATTGAACCCTCGAATGCGCGTGAATGCATCGCTTGTTCTTCTTCTCATTTCTTCCCATTGTCTTCCTTCAGGCATGGACCAGCGTTGGAAGTAAAGCAGGCAGCCGGTCCATGCTGTCGAGCTAGGGACGAGTCGGGAACGGCGGCGCTGCAAACTTGCCTCAGACACAGTGTTCAGGTGGGTTGCAGGTATGCGACGGACTTCCGAGCTTCCTACAAGTCAGGAAACGGGTGTGTGGAGGACGAGGCGCCAATGGCCGTCGCCGCACATTGCTATTGCTCCTAGAGCATGGATTTTCTCTTCACAGCCTGAGCAACAGGGGGAGTAATAGCCCTTTCCGCCGCCCATTTATGTAGCCTGATATACACGAGTATAGCTGTGCATGAGTATGAATAGTGATGGCGGGTCGCGACAATGAGTGGCGGAAGGAATGTTGTCTCTGGAAGCCGCGTGTTTCGGGCGGCGTAAAGTCCGATCGGCCAGATTGGGGTTCTTCTTGCGCCTGTTCTATCGATTGGAATCGATGAATTTGAATGCAACGTTGCTCTGGATCTCATTTATTTATTTTCTTTTCCATGTTTGAACTGGACAGCCATTCAATAAACGCCCACCACGGAAATTGCCCGGGGCATGCATTCCACTCGTGTTCCTCTTCTGATGGTCACAAAATGGCTGGATTATTGAGTACCCGGAACTGTTTTTCCCCCTCATTTTGGCATTGAACTGCTGTGATAGAATACTTTCTATTCCTCATTAACCGAATATTGTACAGTCCGGGTTGCATTGTCTGCAGAACATGTTTCTCAACTCATCTCAAACATTTCGCACGATAACTTGAAACTAACATAACGACCCCAGTTAATCAACACAATACGCACACACAAAATGAGTTCCTGCACAGCCAAGTTGCCCAGAAGTTTAATCATACACTCTCAGTCCAACCTACACTTCGCTTTTCAACCCTTAGTATAGCCTTCAGATGGTCTTACTGGCCGTTCAACAACCACCACAACCACCTCCCCCTCCCCCACCACCGCACCCCCCACCCCCTCCGCATCCTCCCCCACCACCACATCCACCTCCTCCTCCACACCCGCCACCCCCACCACACGATCCTCCGCCTCCACACGCCCCCCCAGCACCGCCAGCACACGCAGCAGCGTACGCGCCCCCGTTCATACCGCAGAACGCGCCCGCACCGGCAGCGCATCCCCCGTACCCTCCCCAACCGTAGACGATCCCCGGCTGGTAGTAGTACATCCCTGCGCCCATGAATCCCGAGGGCATTATCCCCCAGTAAGGGACATAAGCCTCCCCGGTCCTGGCGCGATGTTCCTCCAATCTACGGACATGCATCGCCGTCCAGGCATCAGCTTTCCCCTGCTCGACCTCCCGCTTAGCCTTAGCCATCCGTTCGCGCCAGACCTTCTCCCTATGCTGCCGGCGTTTGTCGAACGCCGGGCTGTTGGCGAGTATGACCGCATTATGTTCCGAGGCATGCGTAGGCTCCGAGTCCTTGTCCAGCGTGCTGAGCAGGTCGGGGCGGGGGTTGTTCAGCGCCGAAGTACTGTTAGAGCGCTTGAGGCGAGAAGCGAACTTGTTCAGTTTATCCCCGAACGAAGCGTCAGCTGGCATACACCCGCATACACTGTACGGGACCCCAAACCGTGCCTGTGTATACTCAGCACTCGTCTACCAAAGAATGCAGCACATACCCTCCACGCCTTGGCAGTGATATCGAAGCTCGTGCTCAGTGTGTTCTCCTCTACTTTATCATCGTGATCGGGTGCTCTGGCTAGGAGTCTAAGACAGCTCGTGCGATAGCCGTCACCTAGCAGTTGATGGGTATGCCAAGCCAAATCGATATCCAGCGTAGGGACGTAGAACGCCGGTCCAGCACTCATCAGATCCAGGAAAGCGTGATACCTGGCAATAGCCCGGATCAGAGGAGCAGGGTCGTCCATCCTCCCGGGGTCGGTCCACCCCAAGTCTCGCATTTTCTGGATAAACGTCCCCTGGCGTACGACCGCGCCTACAAGGTCGAGGCTTGCTTCCTCCGGATGGGCGTACAGCGAGAGAACACGCTTCCACGCCTTGGGAGTAGGGGTCGTAGGCGCCACAATCCGGTTTGCGAGTCGGATACGGAGCTCGATCTGCGCGAGATGCCAGGTAGCTTCTTGCCCAATCTCCCGGGGAGACTTGAGCTTGTCTTTGCACAGAAGCTCATAGTACTGTTTCTCATGAGTATCTCATTTCAGAGTTGGAGAAAGGGCGCACCTTGAGGAACCTCACGTTCAGCGTAAGCGGTCGGTACCTATCGACCTCCCCATTAAGGGGGTTGAGCAGCGTGCCCGCCAGGGCGAACCTCGGTTGGGTCTTTTCCGCCGCGCTCTGAGCCATCGTGGAGCACCTATACGCGTCTCTAGCAAACCTGCGCACACCCAGAGCCTCCTTGCCAAACTCGAGGGAGCAAGATGGGCATGTAGCTTTGAACAACTGCTGCGCCCATCCAGTCTTTGCTTCGCCGGGGACGAACCAGGGTACGTCGATGCTCCCTTCACACGAGGGGCAGGGGATCGTGTGCATGTCCTTCGGTCCTGTCTGGAGCGGAGGGTCGAACTCGAGCCCAGTGCCTTCGGTCCACGCGGATATCTGCTCCGGTACAGGCTTCTCGGCGAGCTGAGCAGCGAGCATGAGTGGGAACGCTCCAAGGACGCCCCATGGTGGTCCTCGTCCCCGCACGCAGTCTTCGTAGTAGTTCCGTGGGTTGAGCATGTATGCATGCCAGACGAGGAGGACATCGGTCGGTGGGAGCTCGTGTGCACGTAGTGGACCCGACTCGGGTACGCGACGAGCGACGACACGTTCTCCCCATGTGAAGAATCGTGCTACAGCACGATGCAGGAATGTGACCCATTTCTCCTCTGCTGTTTCTGGTCCACCGGGGAGTGAGTTGCTGGCATCGGTGACGGTGTCTTTGAGCGTATAGAACGCACGAAGGACGGCGAGGTGAGCGGTGACGAGCGGGAGGTCGACGAGTGGAGGAGTCTGGTGGTTTCCTATTGGGAATGTTGGTGGTAGAGAAGAGGGATAGGGAGGTGGCAAGTCCTGGCATTTCTCGTCTTTGGTAGGTACTGGAGGTGCGAGTGATGCACCTGCACCTGCCCGTGGTGCGTACACAGGCGGTTGCTCTTTCTCCGCTTGTCTGTTTGTCTTTCCAAAAGTGACCATTTCGTCCAGCCAAGTATTCAAGTTCAACTAGGTGCTGGCAGAGACTAGCAGTTGGTGGGGGTATATCGATAACCTTGACAGCCAAGCACTTATAACTGTCTGTTTATCTCTTCACACGTTTTAATCATTCCAAGGCGGTGCATTTCCTTCCTCGGCACAACCGGCTTACCCCACATATAAGGCCGGAACGACGTGCACCGGGTTTGCGGAGAAACGACCATGCCCGAGAATTGTCATCTTATCACCCACTTCTTACTTTGAGTGAAGATGGCCAGTTCGATCAATGATACTGCGCACGTCGGCAAGCTCAAGAATCAAATGAGGGCGAAAGGTGCACCTTACTCCTGCATAGCCTCGACATCTCGGCCGAGTATATATGCTTCTATTTCTGTTCATCAAGGCCGAACAGAAGAATGTATGCTATACATGGCTTAACTGGTGCTGATGATTCCATCGCTACTGTTCTCGATGATTGGCATGCTAGCGAGTCTGAGACGATCTTGAGCTACTCTGGTGCGACATCTTGTACCTACCATTGGCGTACATCGCCAACCGCAGTCAAATGCTGCGGAACTGGAACAGCCTTCTCACGATGTCGATGGATGAAGACCGCTGAACACCTTTGTACACGTAATCTCCTGCTTGGTGCGAGTGTGTTCATACGATTCTGGACCGTCTGCTCGGAGAGTACGTTGAACGATCAAGAAGCTGGTCTATTCTGACAGCTAAGGGCCTTTCAAAGTTTTCCTTATGCCTCCTGAAGCCGCTATACCTGGCACCCCTGCTCCAAAACTCGACTCCAAGCATCATCCCCAGTATACACCCACTCGAGCCTCAATCGCATGAAGGCCGTTCAGCTTCCGGATCTCCCTGGCTCCGGAAATGTACTATCACGACGCGTCCATCTCCGCAGCGCATGCTGAGCCGTTTTTCCTTCACCACCCCACCGGTCCCTCCAGCGCGGCACAGAAGCTTCCCGAACCTGTTGCACACGCCCCGTACGCGATACCACTCCTGGATGTTGATGATGTTGACACTTCCCTCCTCTAGAGTCTCGGTAATGGGGTGGTTCGATCCCCCAATAACTCACATATTCCCCTTCCGCGCGCGCTCTGTGTCCCTCCAGCCTTCCAGAAGTCAGCGCCGTCCACCCATCTGCCTTCCCATCCTTTCTCACCCGCTCAACCCGTGCGCGCCAGGCTGCCTGCCTCTCACTCCGTTTCTGATCTCCCAGGGGCGAGCCGACTAGAAACGCAGCATTGTGCTCAGATACATGGGTGGCCTCTGAGTCACCCGGGAGGATGGAGATTAGGCCTGGCCGGGGGTTGGAGATCGCCGGAGTCGGACTGCGGGAAGAGCCGATTCGGGAGGCAAAGGTCGACAATGTGAGGTCTAGCGAGCCGTCCGCTGGAAGGCATCCGCAAACGCTGTACGGGACATCGAACCGTGCCTACCGGGCATCAGTACTACACACAGGAGCACCGGGAGAAGAAGCAACTCACCCTCCACGCTCTTGCCGTCGCATCAAAACAGTTGCTGCGCTTGTTATCTTCCACCTTATCATCATGATCAGGCGTCCACCCGAGGATCATGACACATGTCTCCCTATATCCCTCGCCCATCAGCTGATGGGTATGCCAAGCCAAGTCTATATCAAGCGTCGGGACCAGGAACGTAGGAGCGGTGCTCATCAAGTCTAGGAAAGCGTGATACCTCGCTATCGCGCGGACGAGGGGGGTCGGGTCCCGCTTGGGGAACGCTGTCCAACCCAGGGCATGCATCTTCTGGACGAATAATGCTTGACGCACAACGGCTCCGACGAGGTCGATGGATGACTCTTCGGGATGCGCGTACACCCACAGGACGCGACGCCATGCGAGCGGTGTGGGCTTCTCCTGAGGGATGTCGTTTGCTCTCCGAAGGTAGCGCTCGATCTGATCAAGCTTCCATCCGGCGTCTACTGCGATCTGTGTGGCGCTGCGGAGCTTGTCTGCGTTAAGCGAGTCGAGGAAGTACCGGCTGATGTTACGTGCTCGGATGTTGTCGACCTCTCCAGTAGAGAGGTCGAGCAACGATCCGGCAAGTGCAAGCGCGGGTTTGCCCTTATCAACATCCTTCCCCGTTTTCGCAGCGTTGTACAAATCCCGCGCGTACCGCTTGACTCCCATCGCCTCCTTTCCAAAGCTCAGCTTACAAGCGGCGCACTCGCCCCTGAAAGCGTCTTCCGCCCAGCCCGTCTTGGTGCGTCCCGACTCCCACCAAGGCACGGAGACTAATGCTCCGCAAGCAGGACACGCGACCTGGTGTAATTCGTCTGCCGCCGTATGGATGGGCGGATCAAACGGCAACCTCGTGTTCTCCTCCCACATGGTGATCTGCTCTGGTCGAGGTGTGTCCACCGCCTTGGAGGCCGCGACGAGGGGGAACCCCCCCAGCACATGCCAGGGCGGCCCGCGCTTTCGAATACAGTCTTCGTAATAACAACGTGGATTGAGCAGGTACGCGTGCCAGACCATGAGCACATCGATCGGTGGAATCTCAAGAGCTTTCAATGGCTGCACCTCTGGACCGCGCCAGGAGACTACGCGTTCCCCCCACGTGAAGAACCGTGCCACTGCACGGTGGACAAAGGTCACCCAGCGCTCCTCCGGTGTGAGATCGGGAGCGCCCGTAGCGCTAACGGTGCTCTTGAGGGAATGGAAAACATGTAGGAGCGTAAGGTGAGCTTGAAGATGTTCGACCCTTACGAGAGGGGCTGTTTTGCGCGAACCGATGCGGAAGGTCACTGGAAGGGCATTCGGGTAGGGTGGTGTGTAGAAGGAATCCACATCCGCGATGTCGTCGATGATCGAACTTGCTGGGACCGGTAGAACGAGGTGGGTGTGAAGCCCTTGGTAGGGCGGCGGCGACTCTTCCTCAGTGAAACTACGCTGGGGAGTAGAAGACATTGCAAGACGATGTCGACAAACTACTCCATTCTGGCACAGTATTTTTAGGAGGGATCATGGAAAGCTGGGCCTTATTTGCATCAGAGGCTGTCTAACAGCCGAACAGCCGATAGATGAAAGCGATCACTGCTTGACGAAAAGCTGTGTCTAGCCCGCGTGGTGTTGTTATCGAAATAGCAAAATCGAGTCATTTGGGCAGTGCAAGCTCCGCCATCTAGCACATAGGGAACGTCGCTGGTACAAACCAATCCGCCGACCACCTTAGCCCTCATAATGCACGTGATCCTTCGCCGATGTGGCTGTTATGAGGTATTCTGACCACATCCGCCTGATAGGCATCAGAGGGACTACGTATTGCCGCAGCAGGGATTGTTTGCAGGCTAAGTCTACGCTCTCCCAGATGTGAAATGATCGTGGGTTGTGCACCGCGCGAAAGACAGATACTGTTACTCAGTAGGCCGGGAGGTCGGGGTCAACTGCCGGGCGAGCGTCGCAGTGTGCGAGACAGCATTCGGTGGACACTAGAAACACATACGATCACAAGGCCCAATGTTGAAGTACGAAAGCAAGAAGAACACGGGAGAACGGTTATTCGAAGAGAACGAAAGGCACAGGTGGACCACAGGCCTGTTCAACCGCCACAACCGCCACATCCCCCACCACACCCGCCGCCGTCCCCGCCATCTCCGCCGTCCCCACCATCTCCACCGTCCCCGCCATCTCCACCATCACCGCACCCATCTGCGAGATCAACTAGCTCGGCAATCGCGCTGATGGGATCCTCTCTCTCTGGCTCCCTCTCGCGTGGGGAATGACTGGAGGATGGCGCGCGGTAATAGTATCCAGTAGCAGTAGTCGGTGCCGCTAATTGATAGCGTGGAACTAACGCCAGTGCAGAAGACGTATATGCGGCCCGTGCAGACCGCGTATCCCGGATAGACAAGGCAGCGTCTCGGTTCTTGCAATATTGGCATACACAGTACAACTCTCCGAAGCGTTCCTGAACATAGGTGTTAGCACAACCATCATGCGGTATGACATTTGTTTACCTTCCAGTCCCTAGACGTGCGATCGAAACCCCTCTTAAGTCTGTCCTGCGCCACGTTGTCATTGTGGCTCACGAAGCGGCCGACTAACTTCAGTGTATCCTCTCTGTATGCCCGCCAGGAGTTGGTGCGTATGCCACGCAAGATCGATATTGTTTGTCGGTACGTAGAAACGGCCTGGGTGAGCACTCATGAGATCGAGGAACTTGTGGTAGCGATCAATCGATTCGATGAGGGGTGCGTCGTGTCGGACGAACTTTCCCGGCTCTGTCCATCCCTGGTCATGCATCTTCTTTATGAACGCTGCCTGGCGTATGACTGCGCCAACTAGATTGAGAGATGCCGAGAAAGGTCGTGAATAGCATGCGAGCACGTCTTTCCACTCCTGCGGTGTGCCCGTATTGTTATCCACTTCGTTTGCCCTGCGGATACGACGTTTGATTGATGCAAAGCTCCAATGAGCATCTTTCCCGATGGCCATTGCAGCATCGTCTTCTTCTTCCACCGTCCTCTTCCATGCCTATATCTCCATTACTATTCCAGGTCCAAAACATTATGAGATACGTAACTCACATTAATCAACTGTCGATTTAGCCTGATTGATTCCTCATGTTGTACTTGACCGCTGGAGGTTTGGAGGACTGTGCCAGCAAGAGCATATCTTGGATCATCCAAGTGTCTTCGATTCACCACAGCTGCACAAATCTCGTCGGCGAATCTCTTCACAGAAAGAGCCTCTTTCATGTCTTGGAATTCAACCGAGCGGTGTTCACACCGGCTCGGCAGCGGTTCCTCTCCAGCCCAACGCGAGAAGTGTATCTTGATAGCGGACCCGCACGCAGGACAGTCGATTTGAAGCCACCAATCTGGGTCGGGCGCCAAGTCAGGATGAAATGGCATATGTGTCTCATCTTCCCAAGTACGTATTTGATCTGGGTCCGGGTTATCCAACAATTGAGAAGCCAAGATGAGAGGGAAGGCGCCGAGCGTGGCCCACGGGGGCCCTCTGTCGCGACGACAATCTTCATAGTAGTGTCGTGGGTTGAGCAGGTAGGCATGCCACACCATGAGTACGTCGATGGGGGGGATCTCTTCGGGATTCAACTGGGATGAACCTGGCGAACGCTGAGAGACGATGGTCGAACCCCACCGGAAGAAGCGCCACTCGGCGTAGCGCAGAAACCTCGTCCATTTTTGCTCGTCCGTCCGTCCGGGTAAGTTCACTTGGACAACGCTGATCTTCAGATCATAAAAGGCTCTCAACAGAGCAAGATGCCCTCTCATCTGCCGTATGTTGACGACAGGTGATATTTGTTGGTTGCCGATCACGTAGTCGGCTGGCGCGTGATGAAGACGGCGTCGTGTTGAAGAATCCATCTCGTTTCGGGGTTGGGGGGGATATGCAGGTAGGTTGATGCCTCATATTGAAGCATACAGGCGCGTATTATGTACCATCCGTGCGCGCTAGTCGTAGGGAGACACTAGTTCGTCGGATGTACGCATTCTCCTAACGGGAAATGCGCCTCGAGAAGGCATATTAATATACCAACAAGGCGGTGTCGGTCAGAACTTCAAGCAACAGCGCGGGTTACAGAGGTTAGAGCGATTTCTAGCGAGCACAGCAGCTTTCGCGGAAATGAAATCAGTGGTTGAACAAGAGCTGTCACTGATACAACGAAGCGCAGCGCCGCAATTAGCTTCCGCGAACCCGCCGTGCGAAAAAAAAATAGGCGCCGGCGTGTTGTGGGATATCCTCAATCCATGAGATTTCCTTTACACGTTAAACCTACGAATCACCATCTTGAATGTTAACGTTACAACCCTTACTAGTTTGAGCATGAAGGGTGGACATTCACGGATGTTAGGACCATTGGCTTGTAAACTCTGTGGTATTGAACATTGTAATATTCGATGTTAGCTATGAAGGCATTATTGAGGAGCCGCGAGTGTCCGCCGGAGGGTTTCCAGTGTATCTCTAGTCAGGGTCGGATATTGTTGACCACACTTCCTTCCCTGCTCCTTCGCTTCCTCTGCCTGTCGATGCCACTCCTTCGTTTGCTGGGAATACTCCGCACGTTCCTTGAAATCAAGTACTCCGTATTGAGCATCCAAGGCTGGCATCATGATCATCTCCTCCACATCCATGTACCGGACATTCCGCATTTCCAATTCTTCCTGGGAAGCACCCTGGGTCTTCGGACCCGGAAATCCTCCGCCTTTCCCCCCCTTCTTGCCGCCGCGTGCTTGGCCACGGGTAGCACTTTTCCTGCCACGCTTTGAGGGGGGACCCCGCTGATGGTCCTTATCCTTGCCCTTGTCCTGAGTGTCTCCTGGGTCTTCCGGACCTTCCAGTCTCGCGTCAAGCTTTCTCTTGATACCGGGAATTCTATGACCAGTATCTTTCGCCCTCCAATACCTGTCTTCAGCGACTTTGAAATTGGAAGGGTGACGTCGAACAAAATCATCCAGATCTTCAGTGCATAATGAATGCGCGGCTTTGCCATAGAGACCGAGGAAGCCAAAACATGCCAGGAATTGGGCAACCTGCCTGAGATCCCAGGTGATGATTGGGTCAATAAGGAGGATCTGGAGACGGTTAGTCATCCTGCGAGGCAGAGGCATGTCCATTCACGTACATCGGACGAAGAAGGTATATCGGACGAAGCAGGTATATCGGACGGGGTAGGCTCGTAGACAGATCCGTAGAGGCACACCCCAGTAACACCTTCGGTAGCTATGCCGAACTGCACCCGATCTCGGAGATCCATCGCCCTTCGTTGTCGTTGGGATGTAGACATTGGTATCATCAACTGATTGACGTTAGCGACGGAAGGACGGAGTTTGTGTTCCACAGGCAAGAGAAGCATTGTGAGAGCCTCATTTGTCTTGTCGTTGAAGCGAAGCTCATCCCTGCCCAGTACCGTTGCATACGCAGTAACTCGGCGGAATACCTTCGACCACTTCTTTGTGGGAGTGTAAACGAGCGCAGCATCGAATTTGGCGGCGGACTTCGGCATCAATACCTTTTCATCCTTATCGAAAACGAGATGCTCTGTATCTCTGGCCTTGGAGACTCGATCGTGTTCTCGCGTCTGATCTCTGCATCAGATCTGCTGTGAGTTTCAGAAGTGATATTGTACTTACCTCAGCCGGGTGAAAGATGAATCGCCGCTGTCTGGAAGGGTGCAGCACAAATCCAACATAGCGTATATAGGGCGACGGTGTTCCGCCTCGGTAGCCGGTGTAGAGGCCTCTTCTTTGATTTTCGTACAATATATAATTTGGCTATAAATCCGCGCGAGCTCCCGGGCGTGCCTCGCGATTTCTGCAGGGTCGATATTTTCAGCGTCTCGTTCCTTCCAAGCACCGGCGGGAAGCGCCTTAATGGCATCGATAAATGCTGCAAACTCGAGACACTGGCTCTCCGCATCGCATGCCCACTAAAAGCTATATATTAGCACATGCTGATGGATATGAGCCACCTACATCCAGCAGACCAGGGGGCAAAAAGCCAGCCTCGGTCGGTGTCCTCATTTTCTGCACGCTGTCAATGAGACTGCGTTTGAGGAAATCTTGCTCTAACTCTGCGATCGGCGGCTCCAAAGACTTTAATGAGTCGGGTGTGACTTCAACCCTCCTTACCCGAGCGGCTTCGAGCCAACCTTCGAATGCGTTCGAGTCCACAAACTTAGAGGGGGAAATACCGGATTCCCTGTCGTATATTCAAGCAGACATGAGATTATTTCAGGACAAACCTCGAGCATTTGTAACTATACGTACGCATTTCCAACGCTTGCAGACATGTGGACGAGGCTTGAGAAGCCGTTGGTCGTTAGGTGTAGAGTTGGGCACTTACTTCCGGTCACTGCCACAGGCCTTGTACAACAGAGGAATTCCACATTGAGTTTGTCACCCGACGGCGTTATATAACCCTCCGTCTTGGTGAATGTAACCATCGTCTCTCCGAGTACGAACAATCCTCTAGACTGTTTGCCTGTGTACGGCGTTGTGTGGGGCATTGTGATAACGATACTAGCTCGACTGAGAGTATCCATGACACACGGGAGCCAGTAGTGTCCGCCCGAGGGTTTCTGATACTGGTGACCGCGCCTCCTCTGCCTGTCGCTGCCACTCCTTCGTTTGATGCCAAAACTCCGCCCGTTCTTCGAAATCAAGCACTCCATATTCAGAATCCCACGCTTCCGCAAGGGCCATCTCCTCCACGTTCATATACCTGACCCTCAGCTCTTGTACTCCTTCCTGGGCAGCCAGCTGCGTCTTAGAACCCTGGGACTTCCCTGCGTTCATTCCCTTCTTGCCGCCGCGTCCCTGGCTACGATTACTGCTTGCACTACCACGCTTCGAAGGAGGACCGTGCTGAAGGTCCATGTCCCTGTCCTGGTAGTCTCCTGGGTGTTCCGGATCTTCCAGCATTGCATCAAGATCTCTCTTAGTGCCAAAGGAGATGCTTTTGGAGTCCTTTTCCCTCCAGAATCTGTCTTCCGCGAACTTGTGATTAGAAGGATGACGACGAAGGGTATCATCCAGATCCTCGGCGCATAATGAATGCGCCGTTGCAGTAGAGACGAAGGAAGCCGAAACATGCCAGGAACTGGGCCACCTCCTTGAGGTCCAAGGGTATGATTGGCTCGATAAGAAGGGTCTGGGAACAATTGGTCATCTTGCTAGACAGACCCATGTCCTTTTACGCACATCAGACACATCAGGTACATCAGGAGAAGCGGATACACCGGACGAAGCTCGTATGTTAACTGAATTCTGCAGGCTCGTAGAAAGATCCATACAGGCATGCTCGAGAGTAAGACCTTCGGTGGCCATGCCGAATTGCACCCGATTTCGGAGATCCAGCGCGCTTCGCTGTCGCTGGGATGTAGACATTGGTATCATCAACTGATTGACTTCTCCGACATCTGCACATTGTTGGTCTCAGTATCCTGGCCGTATCTTCGTGGGCTCCTTCGCTAGGATTAGTGTTTTCCCATCTGATCTCCGTGTCAGACCTGTAATTCTTATGAGTTGAGGGCTTGGCTACAAAACTACCGAAAGGTCACCTTTGACATCTGGTGGTGGTCCGGACAGGAACATCTTAAGGACAAGGAAGAGCTGCGAGTGCCTGCTGGAGGGTTTCCAGTGCCTCTCTGGTCAGGGTCGGATATTGTTCACCGCACTTCCTTCCCTCCATCTTCACCTCCTCTGCCTGTCGCTGCCACTCCTCCGTTTGATGCCAATACTCCATTCGTTCCGTAAAATCAAGCACACCATATTCATCGTCCCAGGCTTCCGCAATCGCCATCTCCTCCATGTCAATATACTTGACACCGAGCTCTTTCATTCCTTCATGGGCAGCACCCTGCCTCTTGGATCCATGAGACCCTCTCCCCTTTCCTTCCTGCTTACCGCCGCGTTCCTGGCTACGGGGGCCACTTGTCTTGGGACGCTTCGACGGGGAACCGCGCTGATGGTCCTTAGGCTTGTTCATGTCCTGGCTGTCTCCTGGGTCTTCCTGAATCGCGTCAAGATTTCTCTTATTGCGAAAAATGTTGGATCCAGAATCGTTTGCCCTCCAATACCTGTCTTCGGTGAGCTGAAAACTTGAAGGAGCACGTCGAAGGGTATCATCAAGGTCTTCTGTGCATAGCAAATGCGACGCTTTCGCATAAAGATGCATGAAGCCGAAACAGGCCAGAAATTGGGCCACATCCTGAAGATCCCAGGATATGATTGGCGCGATACGAAGGTCCTGAGAATAGTCAATCACCATGCGAGGAAGAATCACATGTGATCACGTACATTAGAAGAATTACTCGAGTAGACAGACCCATAAAGATAAGCCCGTCGAACGCCTTCGGTGGCCATGCCAAATTGCACACGATCTTTCAGGCCCAGTGCCCTTCTCTGTCGCTGAGAGGTAGTCATCGGTACCATTAATTGATCAACGTTGGGAACGGATGGGCGGAGCTTGTGTTCCACTGGAAAGACGAGAACTCTTACAGAATCATCAGGCTTGTCGTGATACCGAAACTCTTCTTGTACCAGCACTTTATACTTTATGGTAGCTTCCACAAATTCCGTTGTCCAACGCGCACTAGGCATGTAGACGAGGGCGGCATCAGATTTGCAGTTAAGTGTCGGCATCAACAGCTTTTTGTCCTTGGGATCGATGAGAAGCTTCGTAGGATCCCTCACCTTGCAAGTTCGAATCATATTCTCGCATCTGCTTCCCGTATCAGATCTCCCGGAAGTTTTTTTTTTAAAAAAAAGTGGGGCTGTAATCACCTGAGGCGAGTGTACGGTAAATCAGGACCATCCGGAAGGGCGCAGCACAAATCCAGCATAGAATCAATAGGACGACGATGTTCAGCCTCGGTAGCTCCGGCACAGCTATCTTCATTAATGTTCTCGTACACAAACATGTCGGTGTAAATGCGAGCGAGCTCTGGCGCGTGATCCACGATTTCGGCGCGATCGACATCTTTGGCATCCTTGTCCCGCCAAGCACTAGCAAAAAGCCGCTTAACAGCATCGATGAATCCTGCAAGGCGGGGCTTTCGGTTCGCTGGCTCCCGTGCCCACTAGAGCAACACATGAACATATATACCAAAGATGAGACGAAGTCACACACGTCGAGCAGACCCGGGGGCAGAAACTCAGCCTCGGTCGGCTTCTTCATCTTCTCCAAACTTTCGATAAGGCTATACGCTAAAAAGTCTTTTCTTAGTGGTACGATTGGTTCCATCAAGACATTTGGGGTGACTCGTCCCCTGACGACCCAACAAGCTTGGAGCCAACTGTTGAAGGCCCTCCGCCTTCTGGCAAACGTGGAGGGAGAAATATCAGACGGTCTGTCACAGATTCAAGGGGGGGTCAGATAATTAAAAGGCGGAGATGAAAGCACTATACATACACGCTCCCAACGCTTTCGGACATGTAGACGACCGTTAGTACACATAGAGTTGATTTGTTAGTTCCCTAATAAGTCCCGCTCACTGCCACAGACCCGTGATTATAGGTGCTCTCTTTCATGAGGTCTCGTAGTTCTTACTGGCCAGTTCTACTTGATTCCGCTCCATATATACCACAAAAAGGTAGGGATTGTGTGCACCGTGTTTGAACAGGTATATGGTTAATGATTCAATATCCTTATACAAATGCGCACGATGTCAGTGTCCTCTCAGTCCATTATTTCTGTCTTTCCCCTACTCCAGGCCATGATGCCAGCTGTATCGTAGAGGCTCATGAGAGCAACCACGACGACAAGAATGCCAAGAATGCCCGCGCTAAGCAACGAAGTTTGTGGGCCGATTGCAGCCGAGTTTGCCGGACCACTCGGAGAAGGTCCGCTCCCACTCCCAGTTCCGGAGCCGCCAGAAGGTCCTGTCGAATTCCCAGAGGTGCCATTAAGGACAGCACCTGAGCAATCCACCAGCCCCAGTTCGACAAGTCTGTTCCCAGCCTACGCAGGCTCCGTGTCAGCCTATTCATGTAGGGGTCTTTCAAGAGGCAACCAACCTCAATGAAGTAATAGTCTCCGTATATGACACCGGTGTTATTATTTGGCGGAGTGGCACGGTTGTTCACGGTTCCGTTAGAGAGGAGACTATCCCAATCTCCGCCTGGCTGCCAAGCGAGCTGGACGGTGCTGCTGAGGAGCTTCGCGCGTAGTGGTCAGAAGGGGTGTGCCCTGGAGAAAAGGGAGCGCTTACAGAAATGGCAGCTTGTTGCCAGTGCTGCGCACCGCTGGTATTGGCAGGGCTCTGTTGAGCTTCCATTGAGGATAGGAATAACAGCGCGGAGGCAGCGATTGTGGCGGCTGACGTGTCGTACGAGGGCGGAGGGGAGAGCGGGGCATTGAAGTCCCTGCCCTGTCTTCAGCGCAGTTCTCAATGAATACACATACTGTGATACTCACCAGTAGGGTACTCCAGCCTCCGGAAGATTGGAGACGAAGTAGTCTGCCATACAGCGAGAGGTATCGAGATATGTCTGTACGCGGGTGAAGTTGTACATTGTCGCAAAGCCATAGATGCCCCACGCCTGGCCGCGGCTCCATGTCCTTCACGCTGGTGAGATTACATATGGCCTCGAGGCCGTGAAACTCACGACGAGTTGGAGTAACCCTGCGCTGTCCCGCGCCATTGTACACCCCCAGTGGTGGGGTCGTAGTCCACCACATGGAAACTCGAACCATCATCTCGTACGTGATTCTCAATCGTCTTGTTCGCATGAGACATTGCCATATCAACGAGAGTCTGGTTTCCGGTCAACGACGCAGTGAATAGGAATAACTGGAGAGCGATCAGCTGACTGACGCTGCACCGACAAGATGCTATGTTTACGCACCACGAGATTCTGCATATTATCCATGATCACCTCGAAATCGTTATCCGTCGGACCATCCCAACTCTTTGTACATCCGACAATGGGACTAAACCTGGCGGACAGGTCTGCATTGAAGCCTTGGACGATATCCAACGCGGTTGAGTTGGCAAAGTTGAGGGCGACATCATCCCTGAAAGGCTGGCTGATGAACCCCACATCATGTCCGAGGGTATTGCTGGCTGTCAATCCCGCCAACCCCTCGCTCCAGTCCATTCCCTCCGCGATCCAGTTTGTTCCATCGATGTTCGCGGAGTTGCCGGGACAGAGAGTGGTGAATCGTTGATTGAGCAGGTAAAGCTCGCCAGAGAAGAATGCTGATGTCCAAGTGTCGGCGGTAAAAAGATCCCAGGAGCCGTTACCGCCTGGGTATGTGTATTGAGGGTAAGAGTTTGCTATGGATTGTGATTGGGCGGTCTTCAGTAGCTTTTGGGCGATGATTGGGGAGTAGAGCTCGCTTGGAACGGTCTGAGTCGCGACGAACTGAGCTGAGAGTGCAGATGCGAGAGCGAATGTGAGCAAGCAAGTCATGCTGCGAAAGTGATAGACAATGAACAGACAATACGAGGAAAGAGCGTTGTTGATGGTGACAATGCGGGTATTTTACACAGCAGATGGTGGAATAGTGCAAGATGAGTTCTCGTCCGTCCGCGTCGCACATTCTATTTTGGGACCACATATACAGGGCTTGAATTAACGTAACAGTTTTGTTGAGTGTATGTACATTCTGAAAGTGCTAACGAATCTGAATAAATAAATTACCAAGGATATCCCCACCCAAGCATTCCCATCCATCCGTACTCATATTGGCTCATCGGTTTGACCGCGATTAGGAGTTCCTGGGCTGCACGAAGGGGGAAGTCGATATTCCGGAGGATTTGCCGGGCGAAGAAGATTACGTCGGCACTTCCTTCCTCGAGATACCCTTCTGCCTGAACGGCACTCGTAATCTGACCGACGGCCGCAACTAACACCTCAGGAACTTCCTTCCTAATGTGTGCGGCACCAGGCTTTTGGTACCCAGGATATACTTTGATCTTAGCATCCTTCCAATTGCCACCGGAGCTGACGTCGATGAGATCAATGCCGGCAACCTTGTGGAGCTCCCTGGAGAGCACAGTGCACTGCTCAATTCCCCATTGGAGCCATTCGCCAGTCGTGGGGTCTTGTTCCGGTCCTTCGGCCCAGTCAGTCGAGCTCAGGCGCCAGAAGATGGGCTTGTCGTCGCCCCACGCTTCCCGCACGCGCTTGGCGAGGGCGATTGGCATACGCAAACGGTTCTCAAGAGAGCCGCCATATTCGTCGGTGCGATTGTTTGAGAGGGGAGAACAGAAGGAGTGGATGAGGTAACCATGCGCGCCATGGATTTCAATGTAATCATCTAGCGCAGAAAGACTCAGAATGACATTGGTGAGATGGTTAATAGACACGTACATCCAGCCTTCTTGGCACGCTCTGCTGCAGCAGCGAATGACTCTATCACTTCATCAATCTTTTCCTTTGACATGGGGTGGGGCTGCGCGTATCCCACGTCGTACTTGATGTCGCAGGGACCAATCACTGTTGAGAAATAAATAAGTCAAAATTCTCACTCGAACTGGATATCTCATACCCTCATCAGGCCAGCCACCCTCTGCCTCCGTGGCCATATCCTTTTGCACGAGGCTCGATATCCTATCACGCTTGCGCTGAACCCATGGCGCATATGTGGAAGCCTTCCTCCCAGCATGCGAGAGCTGAACACCGATCTTGGCTCCGTGAGCGTGGACAAAATTGGTGATTCTTCGCAGAGGCTCAATCTGGCTATCTTGCCAGAGGCCAGCGTCTTGAGGCGACATACGCCCTTCGGGCCGGACGGCAGTGCATTCCATAGTTATAGCACCGGCCCCGCGGAGTGCCATAGCCTGAACGAGAATCAGTTCCAAACTATGGAGAATATTCAGGGGATTACTCACTCCAATATGTACCAAATGGAAGTCTGTTGCATGTCCATTCTCGCTGGAGTACATGCACATGGGTGCGACCCAGATACGGTTCTTAAAATCGACCGAGCGGATCTTGAGATGTTGGAAGAGCATGGGTAGGCGAGCATTCTTAGGATACAATGACTGCATTCGAGTGAGTTATAGATCGATATATGATATTACATACGTACTGCAGGGAAGGCTTCACCAACCGACACCGGTTCATTCGCCGGATAGAAGTGATCGGCCCCCTCAACACCCTTGTTGAAGAAGAGGGGGAGCTCTTCTTGTACACTATCGCCAGGCATTTCGTTGAAAAACCACTGTCGTGGATGAAAGTCAAGTAAAGTAGGCTGATGTTTGAGATATTGATGGGTCCGGAGAGCTGGTATTTATATAGTTTATGAACAGGTTACCTTTTGCCGGTGGTAACATGTTGCCTCTGAGTAATCGGATTTCTTTATCGAGCATAATATTGTTCTCCACAACGGAGGGTGACGTCAGAACGAGGCTGCCCGAGTTGCTGTATAGGCCAAGTAAAACGCCGGTTTTAGGTCGTTATCCAAAGCGTACTGCTTAACTAGCTGAGACAAGCTACCAGAATGATCTTGGTCAGCGAGATAATCACGGTCGGAACGGACCGGCTCGTGTGTGGCCCGCGTAACAATCTCTGGATACCGGGTCTTGACGACACCAAGCCGTGTTGCAGAGGGGTCGTAAATATCAACGCCCTTCATCTGTTCAGTTGGAAAGCGTTGCCTATCCAGAAGACGGCGGGAACAGCTCCGCACAGTCCATGATTGGTTGTGCCATGGTTGGACCCTACGTTTAGTCAGCAATGACCTGTTATCACGTGCTGTGACACGACGGACCGATGTTTCTGTACAGTACCTTTCGGACTATCATGTTCCGCCTCGGTGGCCGGCGCAGAACTATCCCCTTTGATTATCTAGTATTTCGCTGTAAATTCGAGGGTCGAGCGTGCTTCACGACTCCCGCACCCCGAAGCATTGTAAGGTGCTATTCGGATCACCGCTTTTCAGCAGGTTTACAAGTCGAGACCAGACCTCATTTCCTTTGTTCGAGGGGCCACGCTTCCACAGATCTTGGACGGTTTCATTATCCAAATCAGAGGCCATATATACCTAGGTAGGTTGTCGATTGTCAGAGAATCAAACACCCAAAATAATGAGTGAGGGCGTTCTCACGTGATTCCACGTGATGGTCTAAGAAGCGTGTGAAAGCTTGCCCGACGACGCGTCCTTGCGGGAATCCACCGTCAAGACGATCAACATGTCTACCTTGTCTTCATTTTACCTCTGCTTCAACTGGATAGAAGAGTGTAGGTGTTATCGCCTTTCACATCAGCTCAGGAATAAGGACTCGTTTAAAGGATAGATCGGCAGGTCGCGAATGAGGATTTCGAACGCGACACGAACATGCGAGCTACTCAGCTGTCAGACTTGGCATAGAAAACAGTAAACTAGGAGCTCGCAGCAGTGCCAAATCATGCGTGGGAAAGCCGCGTCAAGAGTTCATCTCTTGACGCGTATTGGAGCACAACCATGTCGACAGATCGTGGAAACAAATACAGTTGTAAATGAGCCAAGTCTGATTTTTGCTTGGCTGTTTGAGGCGAGTCGTACGTAAACTCCTAGTAGAGGCAGATAGTTGATCATCTAGACTCCTAGTGAACACTCGAACGACAACAACATGAATACAAGTCATACCTTTCTCTCATTCCCCGCCGCTCCACCAACAGTCCGCGGGCAAGGCACTCAGGCCCGCACGTGCCGATCGGCCCGAGGTGAAGAAGGGACAACGCCTCTCCTCAATCGTCTCAGGATCTCCACCATCATACCAGCACAGGCGGAATGCCGCCTCGCCTAGGCTCCACATGCGCAGGATGGGTATGTGCTGTTCCGACAGGCTGCGGGGCACAATGAAGAACTCTCGGGTTGCGCTCCGGAGGCCGAAGGATCGACGTCAGGCGTTGTCATGGCCTAAATGGGAGGATGTTTGTATTACCCCGCGTACGATCCCAAGATCCCCTGACAATGACCAACCTCACGAAGGGAGTTAGTGCCTGAGGATCGGAATCTGAAGATAGACTTCGCGCCATTGTCCGATTCCAGGGTCTTCAATGGGATGCCCTTACGTGGCAGCATTCATCGACTCCACGCGATTGTAAACATTGATACCCAAAATTCGGATGATAGCCCATTGTCCTCGTTGTTATCATATAGATGATGAATGCGGTTGGCAGGGAGACGGCGCACAAAGTTGCGATAGCACGTGATGGTAGGGATATTTTACTTGCTCCAGCATATCACGTTTTCCGATGGGCTGATAGGCTGATATGACAGTATCTTTGTTGAATGTCATATTCGGCGGCAGTGACTCCACGCGAGATCACTTGTAACACAGAGAGATGGTCGGATCAGAAATAGAGTATCCCCTAAGCAAGCTGCGATAACATTGCGCAATATAGCAAGATAAACTACGTAGAAAAGTCACCTATAGCAGCGATACGATGTCATAGAGATGTTGATATTGACATATAGTGATTGTTGAATGTCATCTTGAGCGACAATGTGGTAGTTATCGACCGATGAATGGGCCACGTTCGGCGTCCCACGCTTTCATTCGGTCAGCGCGCGATAGGAATCACGGCGGATATCCTCATTGGGACTCGTGTTCTAGACGGAAAGCCGGTAAACGCTGTAGAGACGTTTCTGCCCGCTCGGTGAGCGACAACGTTCAGTGTTGAGTAGAGGTGACAATGGCAAGAAGGAGGAAACCGCACAATGAGGAACCGGAAGAAGCAGAGGGAGGTCCCTGAACGGAAGCAATGCACGACGCGGACTTCACGGAAAGAAGCAGTCGAGGACAATGGCGTTTGCCCCTATTGCCTAACTCAGTCTCGACCATCTCGAATGTCCCCTGACATGGATGAAGGGAAGGTGCTGGCAGGGCTTTCTTCTTGCCATTGTGCTCGTTGTCCGCTCGGTCTGTTACCCAAAGGAGCTCCTTTCTAGGCCAAGATATGCACCGATGATGCTCCCGCAACGGCGGTGCTCATACCCATATCATCTTCTCTGATGGAGGGATGCATACATCTACGCTAGACAGCACACACTCTGCCTCGAGGCGCTCTGCACATATAAGACGGACGTCGCCGCATCTTTTCGAGGCTTCACTTGCACTAATCACCCCTCAGTCGTTCACTACCGGGATACTGGTTACTGTTACACGTCGACGACAGCTATCGACCCCTGAGCACAGCGACATCGCATAGCACTAGTAACCTCTTGCAACTTCCGTGGCAGTGTAACCGCACAAAGACAACCAGTCACCGCGTTTTGCGCCTGCCTTTCTTGTGTTAAGAAAGGAGGTTTAAACCAACCTTTCTTGACTTTTCAAGCCGAGAAGCACGATTTGAAACCTGTGATTGGCTTACCGGACGCAGAAAGGTGCTTCTTCACCTGTTTTGACCCAATAAATATCGGGCCAAAACGCGGTGAGTACGTCGTCTCCCCTTTTGTTTGCCGCTTCGCTCCTAACGAAAATGTTACGTTTCAGCTAATCATCTTCGCTTTTGTCCGCCCTAAAGATCCACTTCATTTTCTCATTCCGGGCTTCATCTCATTTCGCAACAAACACAATGGCTCCCCGACGCATGCTCCCTCCTGTTTCGTCCTCACTCCCGGCAGATGTACTATACGGTGTCATCGACGAGCTTCCACCTCAGGAGTGCCTTTCTGTCCTCGCTCTGAACAAGTGGTTCCTCTCTACGTTCTCCCCATCCTTGCTTCGCCGCTTTATGCGCGAAGGCACAGTCTTCTATCTCGATCTTGATGAACGTGATGCTTCCGGGATCGACAATCGCATGCGGAACGGCGCACCATTCATGATCCAGTCTGTCGACCCCGACTCTGGCGCTATCCACATCCGATATCCGACGTACGACGCCTACGGGTACGAGAGGAACGACATCCACTGCGAGTCGGACGTCATCCGCGTCGACCCGCGCTACCGTTCCGGTCCCAATCCCGGCTATCACCGGAGCCCCGCTGGCCAGATCAACTGGCTGCAGGAGGCATCGCGCGGTCGCGTGAAGGTGCTCGATGGTGAGACCTTCCGAGCCCGATTCATGCAGAACTGCCAGGTCTGCCATGGCAAGCGGACCAAGTGCGCCGGGTGCGGGAAGGCAGGGTACGTTGCCACCGTCCTAATTTGGCATATATGCACGCGGTACTGACACGTGGCTTTCCCAGATTCTCACGCGCTCTTAGCCAGTGCGGGTGCACGATCCCCTGCCCCCTGTGCGTGGGGTATGAAGCCGCTGTGAGGGAGAAAGACGCGTACGAGGCTCGCCGCGCAGTGAGTAGGGGACAGCCGGCGGCGCCCGCACCAGGCAAGCAACCCTCCCCCGCGAAACCGACGAAGAAGCTGACCTGGTGGTGGTGGTCATCATCGTAGGCGATAGCATCTGGTCCGTGCTCCCCAAGAGCATCCTGCTCGTCATCCGCGAGGCGTCGAACAGTATCCGGCTCGAATGGAAGATGTTCACCACTGCCCCGCTGTACTGAGCGGCTCCGGTCATGGATTGACTTTGCCTACCCTAAGACAACCTAATGAAAAGACTAACCGGTCAGCTAATACGCCACTCGGCGACCTAATTCCCATTCCACTCATCAACCAACGTACCTATCCAGCAACAAGAAACATCAAGGCCAGCCTCACCCAACAAGGAGAAAGAGGAACGAACACATCCCAGAGTCGAACAGCCTTCGTGTATGCTATGTTACGTGCCGTGTTTTCTGCTCTCCGCTGTGCGGACCGATTCGGTGCACGGCGCACTCGGCACTGCGGGACACATTCATTTTCTCGTTCTTTGTCCTTCTCCCGATGTCGGAGATGAGTTAATTAATGAAGGGGTTCGAGATCCAGACTTGTTCCTGTGTGCCGCAGTCCGTCCCTCTGTGCCTCCGAGCAGTGCTCTAAGGCCAGCGAGTAAGAAACCGAACAGGAACAGGAACAGGTTGCCCAGCATTCAGGCAACGTAAGGCCACACACAGCCCAAGCGCCCATGAGCAATCTAAGCGCCCACGCGCCCTGGCCCCTTGGCACATTAATCCCGGCACGCATCCCCTCTCCTTTCCCGATCAACACTCTGCCAAGGACAGACACGCCAAGCCGGCAGGGCTTATTTCCGGCACATCCAACATCGTTTCCTCGAGAACGGCACGGCGCCGGTAACTTCGGATCCGAGCGCCGGCGTACTTGCCGGAACGTAACAGCCGGAGAGCTCGGCATGTCAAATACGGAAATACGGAAGTGCCGAAGTGCCGAAATGATGGATTGTGTAAGCTGGGCTTCTGCCCGTGGAAAAACGCGGAATATTAATGTTGATTGTGTTAGCTGCTCTAGATCTGGAGACGGTGTTCTGAACGTAACGTGATGTGGTGCCGGTGGGAATGGGTTGAGAGGACGTCATGCCGAGTCGTGTCCTGGCGAAACAACACTGGATAGAACCTTGGGGAAGATCAAGCTCCAAACTGGCACTTGGGAGCGCGTTGCAGGTATTTTTGTCCCATCAGAGGAAGGGAAGATGAGTCGCCGCAGGTGTTATGCCAGCAGCTGAACGACCGGCAAGAGGACCGACAGAACCACCAGAAAGAAGCAAGATTAAACACATAATCGACTTTGGTGGTGATTGAGTGCACGGCTTTTTGTGCCGAGATGCCGGTCAGGGAAGGGAGATAGGAAGCCGAGCTGGAGTGGCGAGTGGTGGGGGTTGTGGGGAACGTTGCCGGCCGAGGGGTATTTTTAGGGCTGCCGAGACCTGATAGCCGTTGCTTCTCTCTTGATGAGTGGGCGCACGTGCACGTGTACAGTAAATGGTGTCATTTTATTATTCTGTCGTTGCCTGATGGACAGTGAGAAGTATTGCTAATAGGCAATAATGATGTGCCGAGGAGGGAAAGGTGAGTTCGGCAAGGGGGATTCATGTCAGGGAGAGGGTCGGAATGGATAAGAAAGGGGGACAAAGATGTCCGAATTGGAATTCATTCAGGATGTTGGACGGCACAGGTAGGGCCGGGCGTGCCGAAGAGACCCTTTGGAGGGATGAAGAGGGAAAGAGAGGGAATGAAGAGAGAAGATCGTCTGCTGTCTTCTTCTCTCCTTCTCTCGGCATGATCAACTCGGCATGACACCCCTGCACTGAATATACTTATACCCCCTTCGACTAGCACAGATGCGCACTTATGTACCACGACTCATGCACCCTCAACGACAATAATGACCGCAAACAGCACAAAGATGGAGAGGGGGACAACTACACCGACGTCACCTGACCAACTGCAGCAGGATAGCAAGCAACCCTCAGCATCCATCTCACTCTCACCAGTCAACGACAAGCCTACACTCAAGGCATCTCCCCAAGATCAGCAGCCACCCCAGCTAGCAACACGACGATGGCTAGACGTCGGCTGTCTCTTCCCCGTCCTCCAAGATCCCAAACGATACCCAATGTACATCAAGGTCATCATCCTCATCGTCGTCAGTATCGTCACCCTCGCTGCTCCTTTCGTGGGGAATGCCTTCCTACCCGCGTTCACAATCATGCTCAATACGCTCCATGCGAGCAAGACAGATGTCAACATGACGAGTGAGTCCTCTCTCTTCGGATGAGAACTACACTGACCAACGAAGGCACCGTATTCCTCCTCGCGCTCGGTGCATGTCCCATGTGGCACGCCTACTTCTCAGAACGCTACGGCCGAAGACCGGTATACATCTTCACCACGATCATATTCGTCATCTCCTCCGTCGCCCTTGCCCGTGCAACAGACATCGGCGTCGTCATCGGTTTGCGGTTCCTGCAAGCCGTAGGCAGCTCCACGGCGCAGAGGTGCGTCCCTCCCTCTTTCTGCCAACAGAGCGCAGCTAACACATCCCAGCGTCGGAGCTGGCACATTGTCGGACATCTTCTACCCCCACCAGCGAGGTCGCGCTTTCGGGGTATACTACGTCTGCCCAAACCTCGGTCCTCTTCTCGCCCCGATCTTTGGTGGCCTCCTAGTCCAATGGCGAGGATGGCACGCAATTGCCTGGTTCCTCGCCCTTTACGGAGTCGCAATGTGGATCATGCTGTTTATCCTTCTCCCCGAGACGTCCGTAGCGCTCAAAGCGCGTCAAGCGGCGCGCACACTCCCCTCCCCAACCACTACCCCCCCTCGGAGCGAGAAGAAATGGTACACCCGACTAGGGGAAGAGACGTTCAACCACTGTCTCCGTCCTCTCCAGTCACTGCAGTACCTCGCCTTCCCCCCAATAGGGCTCACAACGCTCTACATCAGCATCTGCTTCTCGTGCACCTTTGCCTACTCCACCAACATACCCTACGAATACGCCGCGGCGCCTTACTACTTTTCCCAGATCTCGATCGGGCTCGTGTTCATCGCTGGCTGCCTTGGGCAGATAATGGGCAGCGTGACTAGCGGGAAACTGAGCGATATGCTCGTCATACGTTCCAAGGCGCAGCTGGGGGACGCCTACCGGCCTGAAGTGCGACTCAAGGTCTCCTGGCTCGGTGTACCTTTCGTCCCTGTTGGATTGCTATTATATGGATGGACGATAGAGACGAACCAGTTCTGGTTCATCCCTCTCATAGGGATATTCCTCTTCTGCATCGGGCTGCAACTCGCCAACTCTCCCATAATCGCCTACTACTCCGAAGCAGTGCCAGGGAAGAGCGCGTCCATCGTAGCGGTACACAACTTGTGCCGGATGTTTGCGGGCGCGCTGGTGAGCGCCGTCACGCCCACGGCGATTGCGAGTATTGGAACAGGGTGGTTTATGACTATCTTGGCGGGGTTTACGGCTTTGGGGGCGTTGGCACTCGAGGCGGTGAGACGGTGGGGTGGGAGGTGGAGGGAGGAAAGAGAGGAGAGGGAAAGGGAAAGGGAGATGGTCCAGGCGCAAGAGCGGGGGCAGGAGAAGAAGTCGTGAGTGTGTGCTACAGTACAGAGGTGCTGTTGCCTTGTTGGAGATTGGAGTGTTATCCCTGGTTGGAGGTGTGATATAGATGGTGGTATGGTCTGGAAGGAAGGACATGAAATAACAATGAGATTATTCGCATTATTACTGTAATGTCCAGTAGACAAGTGGTATGCCGAGCTGTACATGCCGAGCTGCCGAGTTGCCGGCCGAGATTCCAGCCGTGCGAGCGCTCGCGTCCGCGCCCGATGCATCATCCCATTCCTGTCACACAGAGCTCGAGGCCGAAAGCCAGTTTCCGCCCGGAGGTTCGGGCCCGGAGCATTTTCGGAGACGCAGTCTCTATTATTGGGAGCATGCGCTGACGGCTCGGCTTGCCAGCGGCCTGGTGCTCGGTCAGCTCATCTGGGCGGTATATACCGGTCCATGCTCGGTGGGATTCGTTGTTCTGCGTTGACTATACTAATACTCAGCTGTGCTACTGCTGCTACGCTATGATATGGAGATGTGTTGATATTGCTTGATATTTGACTGTTTACTGTTCACTGTTGTTGGTTAGACGATGCCTCCAACACTACCTGAGCTGGACTCGTCTTCTGCGGGGGATGACTCTCCCACGCCCGTGCACTCCAACAGCTGCACCCCTCAGATCGCCCCAGGGAAGGTGCCCCCATCCCCGAGCCCCAGGAAAGCACAGACCGAACTTGCTAGCCGCAGATGGATCGACACAGGCACCGTTTTCCCCATCCTCCAGGATCCGAAACAGTATTCCATGCACGTCAAGATCGTCATCCTCTGCGTTGTGTCTATCATCACTCTCGCAGCGCCCTTCTGTAGCAACGCGTTTCTTCCCGCGTTTGATATTATGCTTGCTACGATGGACGCTACGAAGACCGAGGTGAACTGACCAGTGCGTGCCGCTTTCTCTTCGTACAGTGGAGCACGGCTGATCTGTGTAGGCACGGTATTCCTCCTCGCGCTAGGGGCGTGTCCTATGTGGCACGCATACATGTCAGAAAGATACGGACGCAGACCGGTATACGTATACACCACGATCATATTTGTCGTTTCCTCTATTGGGATCGCTCGTGCGGACACGATCGGTGCTGTTATCGGCTTGCGATTCCTGCAGGCGGTTGGGAGCTCCACTGCACAGAGGTGCGTTTTTCATAATGTGAATGCCAGGAAGTGAGCTCACGCACACAGTGTCGGAGCTGGCACGCTCTCGGATGTCTTTTACCCCAACCAGCGCGGTCGGGCTTTCGGAGTATACTACATATTCCCCAACCTTGGTCCGCTTCTTCGCCCATCTTTGGCGGGTTGCTCGTCCAGTGGCGAGGATGGAGAGCGATCGCGTGGTTTCTGGCAATATACGGCGTCGCTATGTGGCTCATGATCCTCGTCTTCCTTCCCGAGACGTCCGTCGGGCTGAAAGCACGACAAGCAGCAATGCACATCCTCCCATCCCCGACGACCGACTCTGAACCCCGAAGAAAGAAATGGCACAAGCTCCTCGCAGAAGAAACGTTCAATCACTGTCTCCTCCCACTCCAGTCGCTCAAATATCTCGCTTTCCCCCCGATAGGACTAACGACGCTCTACATCAGCATCTGCTTCTCCTGCACCTTCGCGTACTCCACCGATCTTCCATACGAATTCGCCGTGCCGCCATACAACTTTTCCCAAGTCAGCATTGGGCTTGTGTTCATCGCCGGCTGTCTAGGTGGGATCCTAGGCAGCCTAACAAGTGGAAAGCTGAGCGATATGGTCGTCATCCGTGCCAAGCAGAAGATGGGGGACGCCTATCGGCCCGAAGTACGCCTACGCGTCTCCTGGCTCGGCGTGCCTTTTGTTCCCATAGAATTGCTCATCTACGGGTGGACGATCCAGACTGGCCAGTTCTGGATCGTCCCTTTGGTCGGGATATTCTTCTTCGCACTAGGGATGCAGCTCACCAACTCGCCTATAATCGCATACTACTCCGAGGCGGTACCGGGGAAAGCAGCGAGCGTGGTCGCGGTGCACAACTTGTGTCGGATGTTCTCGGGCGTGGTCGTCGCTGCTGTCGTACCTAGCGCTACGGGAAGTATAGGCACGGGGTGGTTCATGACTATCTTGGCATGCCTGACGGCGGTGGGGGCGTTGGCGCTGGAGGCGGTAAGACGGTGGGGCGGGAAATGGAGGAAGGAGAGGGAAGAAAGGGAGCGGGAAAGAGAGGAGAACGAGCCTTCTGTGTCTACCCCGCCGCTTAGAGGTGAGAAGACGCGGTGAGGCGACGTACTTTAGTGCGATCCATAGGGTGACTGGGATGTATCGATAGAGCTCATTTTGGATACCAGTGCCATTTATTCCTGTGATTTTGAACTAGGAATCAAATGACTGGCAGTGATCGAATAGAAATTTCAGGAAAATCTCCCCTGGCGGCGAGAGGATAACATGATGTTGGAATCGGCCCGGGGGTATTTGTCGCCGCTTGAATCGGGAAAGAAAACGTTGGAAGATGTTGGAATGTTGTCGAGACTAGAGGGAGAGGGTTGAAATTCTGCCAAAGAAGAGGGCTTTTTTGATATCGGAGTTGATTCTCTTCAAAGGAGCATACTAGTACTCTATTTACAGAAGGCATAACCTAAGATAAATTCAGTAACTGAATACTTAATCGAAGACATCTCTCAATTAGTGGCAGTGCTGTTCGACGTGCCATCCTCGAGGACGTGTGTGAAGCGCCTCCAGCCAATTCCTAGCATATCACACCGCATAGTGCCTGCTCAGGCAACGTTCTCGCGATGTCCCGCCATCGCAGAGCGAAGCCTACGATCTCCATCCCTCCTCCACCGAGAATATCTGCTTCTGTAGCGAATGGGAGTTCAACTTCGACGTCTACAGCGACGGTCACCGCTACTGCGACTTCGAACGCGCTTGGCATCTCTACCGGAAACAGTAAGAGCACGAATGGACATTCAGGTGCTGTGTCTCCGGGCTTGTCGACTGCCCGTACCCCGGGCACAGCGGTGAATGCGTTCAAGTTCACTGCCAGCTGGAAACCGGAAGATTCGGGCATGGATCCCGATGAGGTGTTTGTGAAGCATACAGTGCCTGAAGTGAAGGCTATACGAGCGAAACTCAAGTACGTGAACGCACCTTGACAAAGGCTGTACTAATAATCTGATTCATTGACAGAAACGATGCGGATGCGAAGCAGGAAGAGCTGCGGTTGATGGTTGGGTGAGCGCATATACTCAGCTTCGTTGTTATTCCTTAACATGAGAACAGCGAACGATATCGCGACCTCCTGCAAGCTTCGACCAGTATCATTTCCATCGCCGAGAGTGCACGACATGTACGCACTTCACTAACAGAGATGAAACATCTGTGCTCTGTAGAGCCGGGGGAAGCACTCAACCGTGAGAAGCGAAAAGGAGGTCATTCGAGGAGATATTCCGTAGTCGGTGGGCGTATATGCCTCGTCACAGTGGAATGTATGCTGAATGAAGGAATAGACACCCAGCTCCCGATACTGCACGAGTTCTCTGCGCATCTCAAGCTGATGCTTGACGCACCTGAGCACCTCTGGCGGTTACTCGAGAGGAAACGGCATCTGCAAGCTGCATGGTTATACCTCCTCTCTCGGGTAGTTTATCGAGCATTGGTACAACACGACGAAGACGAGGATGCGGAACAGACAAGATGGGCACGATTAGGGATTGACGTACTGGTACGTTAACCCATTACGGCAGGAACTTGACATGCTCAAACTGCTTCCTAGGGTCAATTCCCGATCATGCAACGACAATGGGACACTGTTAGTCAGTTCCGCTCACAGATCTCACAACGAGCCACCCAGTCACTTCGAGAACCGGAACAGACCGCAGAAACACTCAGCGAAACGCTCATTACTATCCTGCTGCTTGATACCCTCCCATTATCTGATACCTTGTCAATGTTTCTCTCCCAACGGAGCAGAGCGCTCTCTGTTCAGCTGACGAACGACAAGCCTGTGCTCGAGGCGACAGCTCAGGTGGAAGGCCAGCCGAGCACACCAGGAATCGATTCCGTACCTCAGCCAGTCGCACTCCGACGAGCGGAGATTGTCCAGCAAGTGAAAAGCGCCGCAACCACCGCTCTTGCTCTCATCTCTGGGACTCTAGGTATGGTGCGAGAAGTGTTTGGTGCCGAGGATGGACAGTCCGTTTCCCTGATCGAGGAGATGATGGAAAAGATCCAATCCGGAGATGCAGATGATGACTCTGCTTTTTCGCCCCTGACGCCGGGGGGACCACTGGGCTCTACGTCGATGGATGGCCTCTCTCGCAGTAGATCCCTTTTGTCCCCACCAACTCGTACGGAGGTGCTCAAGCCTGTGACTAAGTCACGGATCTCAACACCCGTCATGCTTCGTTCGTTCCCTTCCGCACAGTTGCTACTGCGCTTCCTTCCGTCCGCGATCCAGTCCTTCAAGCCTTATATTGACACTTCCTCCCCGCTCAACCATGTGCAGAACACTATCTTGCGACAAAAGACACGCGATTGGTTCAATTCTTGCATCACCACCCTTGAGGAGCACTCCAACCAATGGATGGCCGTGCTCGATAGTATCAAAGAGATTTGGGATGTGCGCAAGGTAGTTACGGAGAGGATAGCGAAGGATGGGCATTTCAAGGAAGAGGAGCGAAGAGGGCTCAGAGCGTGGATGGAACGGAGTTGCAAGGCGCGAGCGACGGAGGTGTGGAAAGCACGCCTAGACAGTTTGGAGGAAGCGGCGGAGCTGGAGCTGGAGCGTGCTGCTAAGCTCATCCGGGCTGGTGCAGAGGACAGCCAGGCAGATGTCAAGCCGCTCAAGTTCTTCTTCGCCGCGGATCTCTCGTTGCCCGCAGTCCCACCGATCTCGGCAGCAAACTCGACTATCGCCCTCAACTCCTTCCGCAGGTATCACACTGCTTTACAACACCGGGCGAAGGGAAGGACACCTTTGGTCCAGTCAGTACTCGCTCAGTTAGAGCTGAAGGCCCAAGAGCTCCGAGACGACTTCCAGACCCTGGGAGATGCTGGAGCAACGCAGCAGCTCAATCAGATGTTAGATGAACATATGCCTGCTGCGAGCTCGACCTGCCGCAGGTTGGCGGATAGGATGCGGGGTTTGGTAGAAGAGGAAGTGTTGGAAGAAGAGGAACTTGGTATGCCGAGCTACATTCTCAGTCCGGCTGTCTCTCATTATCCCTCAGGAGACACGGCTTTCAACGTGATCTCCCTGATTGGTCGACTGGCCTCGATCATCTCGGAAACGTCGAGCTTGTTGCCAGATCTAGCATTTGGCCGAACAAACTCACAGGCATTCCTAGACAACCAGACCGAGTTCGAGGAAGTTCATCGCGCATCGTTTGCCCAATGGAGGAAGGCATCCGTAAGGAAGGCGTTGACAGAGTTTGGTCCCATGTCCAAGGGCCAATGGGGACGCGTGCCATTATGTGAGACAGATCGGTGCTGGAGCTCGGAAATAGGCTGATCCATCACCTAGCGTCAACGTCTGGCATTCCCTCTCAACCTTCCTCGGCCCTGGTGCAATCCCTCCTTTCTCTCAAGCAATCTGTTGTCCAGCTCGGCATAGCAAGCAGTCAGAGAGGACACGATGATGTCGTCACGGGTCTTTTAGTCGAGTACCAAGCAGCGATAGCAGAATTGCTAGCGGACGTAGACGCTTTCGAGGACAGGGTAGCCGCACAAGCACTGTGGGACGTCGAGTTCGTGTCAGCGCTCACAAATCAGAACCCTCCGAAGAAAGGGAACAAACTAGCGGTCACTGCAGATCGTTTGCGGAATGCTGTCGCCTCTTCGTCGTCACACCCAGCGGAAGACCTTCAATCGGCAATCACCAGTTCTGTGAAGACGCAACGTCAACGCACCCAAGTACTCTTCGCGCCCCTACTTGGCACATCCAAAACGCCTGAGCAGCTGCTGGGACTCGGCACGCCAGCGCAGGCGATCGACACAGACGTGGGCAACCCGTTGGATGTCGTCAAGCCCAGCGCACGGTTCGGCCTGCTATTAGTGGGGAGCAGTGTGCCTGTGCGGTAGTCTCTAATCAAGCATTTGTATAATACGCATGTACTAATCCTATCATTTGCATCTTGTTCATTCTGCGTGTCGATGAAAGGGCTTGCCTCGTGCGATAGTAGTGGCACAACATGATCGTATTTTCTATTCTTACCCGAAAGTCGGAATAACAAAGAGCCCAATAAATCATGATGATGAATAGAAACGAATCGACTGAGAACAAAGGGGGTAAATAACACAAGCAGAGGAACGGGAAAGGTGCAAGCTACAAAACAAACGGTAGAACAGGTGCAAACGAAGGGATCACCACAAGGAAGGAGTCACAGACCAACTGCTAAGGTGAATGAAAGAAACCCGGAATAATAAGACTTTAACTGGGATTTGGACCGAAGAGGAAGGCTGAAATATGCATCGATGGGATGACAGGTTCGGCATATGGATACTTGATTGACAGTGGAGAAAGGAGGTCGCAGGACAAGGACAGCGTGCATGGGACCGAGTTAGACCAACGTGGCTGGTTGCGCTGGTCGCGTCTTGAAGTCTGGGCCGGCCAATTGCAGGACACTCGTAAGAGAAGAGCGAAGAGAATAGCACAACATAGACAGGGAGGTCCAACAGGCTCGCGGACGACGACAGCGGATGTGGCAGGAGGCGCGAGCGCACCGAAAGTCGTGGGTGAGCACTGCTAGAAATCGTGTGCGAGCGGGTCTCTCTGGGTTGCCCCCACAGCCGCTCCATTCATCTCGCTCTCCCCAAAGCTCCCCCCATTCTCGCCCAAGCTGTCTGATCTTTGCCTTTCTCCATCTCCAGCACGTCCATAATGAGCACCGAGCGGGTCCTCCGGCCCATCGGCGCCCTCGCTCCCGCTCCTCCGGCGTGTTGACTTGCGTTTCTTGGGTGGCGCGGCTGCGGCTGCGTACGCGTCCTCAGACCGTTCCCAACGGTCACGCTTAGAGCGGGTAGACTTCTTCTTCTTGCGCTTGCGGGAGACATCAGGAACTATTTCCGTGTCCTCGAAATTGGCTGAGGGGAGGTGAGTGAGAGGAGGCTGGAAACAAAAGGACCGACGTACCAGGATAATGCCATCTCCCTGTGGTGGTCGTCTCTTCAGTATTCGAATAGAAGCTCTCATCATCCTCCCTCCAGAGAGTGTTCCCTCGACTGTCACTTCTTCTCACGGCAGCTCCGTTGCCTGTGCTACCAGTGCTGCCCATACTATCCGGCCGGGAAGCAGGGTCAGGCACCTGCCCATCCTCGACCTCGCGTCCTTCGTACGTGCTCTGAGGCAGACGTTCCTCATATCTATTCGCCCACGCGCTCTTGCGCTTGCTCTTCTTGATATGCTCGTCGCTCACAAGACCGTAGCGGATGGCCCACTTGGGCGTGCGGCGATTGTTCTTGTTATTGCGGATGTTCTGGATATAAAAGTTGTGCACGTGGCCGGGGATGTACCCGCAGAGGGTGAGTACGAGGTTGAGGAAGAAGTCTGATCCAATGCCGAAGCGAGCTGCGACAGCTGGGGAGTGTGCGTGAGCGACGACATGATCTGAACACTGAGTGGAGGGCATACCTAGCGGTGGAAATATGGTACCAAATATGAAGAGGAGGACCTGGTATCCATGATACCGCTTTAGCTTGAATGATCCTCGTGAGGGTGTCTTTATTTGTGGTATGTTAACCATTTCTACTTATACTGCAATCCTTTGCAGGACTGAGAGTGTAGAGTAATGAAGAGGTTGAGGAGAAGAACAAGTTGGAGTTGGAAGTTGACGTACGCTATTCGCTATCAGGCACCGCTCTTCGGCTCCTTCGGAAGCTCCTCGGGGTTCGGATAGCTGACATGAAAGGGTTCTATCCCCCATTCCCGCGACCCCATGACCAAATTATTAAAGAAAAGATTATCTAATCGGCAGGCGGTTGTCATACACCAAGGGCGTGTCTCGTCACAGAAACAGAATATTCACTCCCATCAGGTCGGTCACTCCTCTCACTTCTCTTGTTGGTCGCAATACTGAAACACCGCCCACACCAGTTCTGGGTTCTCCGCAGACAGCCGGTCTAACTAGTCGTTTAAATTGTCAGAGTTGACATTGGTCCTCTGCCGGTCCGCCTCTTTTGCGATGCGTTGGACGTTGTCGCGCTCTCCAGGATCGTTCTGCAATGAACTCGGACCTCCCCGCCAAGGAGTTGATCGAGGTCCGCGGTACATTGCATAAGCAGCCTAGCTGGAGAAACTGGAGAAACCAAAACATCGAATGAAATATTCACTGCGTGTTCACCAGACCTGTCCTAGGGTCGGATGGGTAGTTTAAACGGAGATTTATATCCTATCCTGAAAAAATAAGCGTGTTCTGCCCAGGAGGGTTCCCCTGTAAATGCCCAAGATACGCTGCAATGTCCTATTGCATTTTTGGGTCAACCTTCAATATTGGAGATCCCAGCAAACAACGGGATGCATTTCGATCGTGCCAGGCTTCCATAACTTGAGCATCAGATGGCATATACTGGTGAGATTACTTACCCCTGTTTTGGGGGAAAGAATACCAACAAGAAGAGTTTGGAGGATTCGGCCTCTCCAACGTAAAATTAAACTGGACCGAATCCGCAAGGTTGAGCTCTTTAACATACTTGATCAGACTGGCAAGACTTTTGATTGGCATTTTGGCGTATCCACTGAACAGTACATATCTGCGACCACAAGCGAGGAGAAATTCTAGTTGGGTCGGGAGATATCATGTATTCGTTTCTTGCTTCTCATAATCGCACTTGAGAACGGCATTTGGTAGATTTCGTATGGGTTTGGGCACAATGTCGCCCAAGCCACGTCCGGAACACGGGGTGTGTTTGCTGCGAACGCCAGATATTTTTCCGAATGTTCATCGCAGATTCTCTGAGATGTTCAATGCACGACTCCGACCAAGTTAGAGCTAGCCATGAGAACGAGAAGGTTAACGTTGCTCATGTGTCGTAACGCGCGCACCGCCCGTTTTTCTCGGAAGTGTACGGTATTTTTGATCCCGTTGATCCCCACAGCCTCGGAGCCAATTTAATAGGCTGTGCTGATATGCTTCGACCCTTGTCTTGGCAGTCCACTCTGTCATCACATTCCCTCTGCTCAGTCAAACGCGCTTTGGACATCGACCACCACCACCACCGCTTTGGAGGCGCTCAGCCTGTGTTGCTCTAACTTGCTTTTCTATTTCTCTATCTATTGACGACAATTACTTCAACACCTTCATATCCTTCGAATGGCTATCGAACCTTTCTTGGGCACCCGGACTCAGAAGCTCTTTCTATCATGCGTTCTTGTGGAATGTACACTCCTAATCATCCTGACAGCCCTTTCCTTCGGCTTTGTCCAAGCAGACGTCGCTGACAACACTCAGTCCGCCTACAAAACGCTTCCATGTTATTTTGCTCTCTTCGTACTTGCCGGTGTATTTACTCTTTATATCACACTCGACGCACTCTGGCATCGGAATATCATCACGCTGGTCGGCATGCTCCTCTTCACAAGCGGCCTCTGCGTCTTCTCTGGCATACAGATCCGTGAAGTACGCATCGCTCTTGCTTATAGCAATTGCCAAGCAGAACACGTTGCCACCTGCATGGATCTTTTCAACATCGTCGAGCGCTTCCTCATCGTCGTACCCATTATCATTTTCCTCGCCCTCGCTATCTATGGTTGGTGCACGATGCGCCTCTTCGGAGAGTTTGGTTGGGCTGTGTTCCACACTATTGGTGCAGACCCGAGGATCAAGCGTGCGCACTTCCTTCCATTCTCGCAACTCTCGTCTCACCTCTCACAGACATGTACCGATTCTACGAAGTCTTCGTTTGTCTACTCAAGTTCGACTACTTCGCTGTGCTAGCGCTCACCATGCAGCTTGTCATTCTTGATCTATCGACCGATACCGTGGAATACTATCTCACCATCATCGCCATCCCGGTTTCTCTGATCCTCCTGATTGGCTGCGGCTACTCGGTGAAGAAAGAGATTTGGAGCATCATGATATTTTCCCTTCTACTCATGGGCGCCGCCATGGCGTACATCTTGTACAAAGTGACCCGGTTTTGGGTAGGACCGCACGCCAGCACCTACATAACAACTCGCGGTACCCTAACGTTCTTCTGTGAGCTCATTTCCCCCCTTTCCTCAATCCAACCTAAGGCCTCTCCCAAACAGCAATCGTCTGTGTCATCATGCTTGGTGCCTCATTCTGTATCGGCATCCGGTGCATGCTCTTCTTCGGCCGCGGTCTCAAGCAAGCACAAGAGACCGCCCCTGAGCGCATCAAGAGGGCGAAACTAGCGCATCAGGCCAGCGACAGAGATGCCGCAGAGGAAGGGTTCGTCAGTAGCTCAGCCGGGAAGGAAGGTGTTGCACTACCTCTTGAAAGGAGGCTCTCTATTGAGTAAGAGCGATGTCTTCCTCACGCTGGTTGGAATGGTGGTGTAATGTACGGAGGAAGGCCAGTACGGATGGCGGATTTGTAGCCCTAAACCAGACGACGTTCCTGCCTGGATGAGACAGGCGCTCGACATTTACCCAGGCAGATGATCTCCCCCCCTTTCCCGTTTCGCTTACTGTGCTACCGTACTCTTTTCGTTCTTCTCTCTTCATTCGCTCTACACCAATGTACTCGCATGTTCCATCCAACCCTTTCCATTGTATTCCCCTTTCGCTTACCTAGTTGTTCTCACGGCGAAATACGAGTGTGGGATTACCCAAGACTTTTACCAAGATACATAGTTTGCAATGTAACCCAAACGAGGCATGTTCTTTGAAGTAGAGAGCGTCCATACCATTACGTCGCGGAGAGGGGGGTGTTGTCGTGCACCTTCGCAGGAACATGAAAAGGAGGAAATATATGGCTGAATCCAGAAGAACATGCCGCAGTGACTGCGTACTCTGCAAGTCCTTTCTCAGGGGAGAAGAGCTCTTCTTGCTTGTTGAAGTTCCAACCGGGCCCATGTATGGAGCGGGCGCCAGCGAGAGAGCATGTTGTCGCCATCGGTCCCTCTCGTCGTCGCCTATGAGGCCGCCGTCACTATCGCCTCTGTACCCTCTCCATCTTCCGCTGACTCTGTTGCTTCCTGGACGGTCACAGAGGTTTCCTGCCTTGTCCTCTGTCAAAAGCCGAAAGGAGCGTTCAGAGGTTACAAAGTTGCGCCAGCGAATGAAGAGACGTATCGCATCTTCTGGATAACCCGTACTGCCGGTAGGTACAGTCTGCAGTGTTGAGGGGCACGTTCATTGTGATCACAGGTCTTGATCGTCCGAGAAGGACGAAGTGGACCATACCTGTTGCCTCACTACATATTGTTGCTACACAGCCGATGAAGTTAGGTAAGACAAAGGATGAAAGCAACGGTGGGTAGTAATTGCTTAGAATGACATAGAGCAACCAAGAAAAGATGTTATTTTGAGACGGGTGGTGGTTTGAAATAAAAATACAAGGGTGATGCTGTGTTGTCAGAGACGCCCCTTCGGGTTGCTTATAGACAAACGAGCACGGCCGTCCATACATTGTGTGCCCTTACGTGGTCAAACATGCTCGGTCAACCCCCCCCCTCTGTGCCTCGTACAATACAGTACTTTGGTCTGCATCGACTTGCTCTATTTCTTTAAATATGGACGACATCCCCTCAATCTCCCCTCTCAATACTTCCCCAATATGGCTATCGCAGGATTCCTGGGCAGCCGAACTCAGAAGGTCTTCTTCGCTGCGTCGTCCTCGAAGGCTTACTCGCAATCACCATGACAGCCCTCTGTTTCGGGTTTTTCCAAGCAGATGTCACCAACAGCACACTTCCCATCTACAGAACACTCATCTGCTACTTTGCGCTCTTCTTACTTGCAGGCGTATTCACCCTGTGCATCACCTTCGACGCCCTTTGGAATCGTAACATAATTACGCTCGTCGGCATGCTCATCTTCACGGCCCCTCTCTGCTTCCCCCCCGGTACCGAGGTCCGAGAAGTTCAACTCACTCAAAACAACGATTGCCAGTCGAAAAACGTTGCTACTTGCATGGACCTTTTCAACATCGTCGAGCGCTTCCTCATCGTCGTACCCGTCATCATTTTGCTCGCCCTCGTTGTGAAGAGCTGGTGCATGAAGCATCTATTTGGAGAATTTGGTTGGGCGGTGTTCCACACGATAGGGGCCGATCCCAGGATCAAGCGTGCGCACCTTTAACTCGTTTCACTACAGCTCTCGTCTGACCTCTTTCCAGACATGTATCGATTCTATCAAGCATTCCTCTGTCTACTCAAGTTCGATTACTTCATCTTGCTGGCGGTCTCGCTGCAACTCCTCATCCTCGGGCTAGGGGGTGATCCGATTCAGGACCTCATCCTCATCGCCTCTATCCCCGTATCACTGGCCCTCCTCATCGGCTGTGGCTGGGCAGTCAAGAAGGAGAACCGGATCGTCATGATCATCTGCCTCGTGATCATGGCAGCGGCGCTTGGGTATATCCTGTATAAGACCACTCAGTTTTATATTGGCAGATACGTCAGTGATTACGTTCCGAACCGGCTTACTCTCACTTTCTTCAGTGAGTCCATTTTCCTGCTTCCATTCTCCGTCTGACACCTCTCTCAAACAGCGGTCGTCTCCATGCTCATGCTCAGCGCTACATTTTGTATTGGCATCCGGTGCATGCTCTTCTTTGGCTGCGGCCTCAAAGAAGCACAGGGGGCCGCCTCTGAACGTGCTAGGAGGGCCAAACCCATGCGTAGGGCCAGCTACCGCGAGCCTGATGAGGAAGAGTTTATCGGCGACTCAGATGAGAAAAAGGGCGGTGCACTGCCTTTGGAAAGGAGGTTATCCATTGACTGAGGACCATGTAACTGCCCCATCTACTGGCTCGGAAAGGCGTAGTGTATTGAGCGAGGGAGGACGAGCAGCATGTACACCGCATTTGTAGCATTAGTGAATCTCCCTCACCGAGGCGGTTGGGCGAGATAGGCGCTCGTCGGTCTGAATTCTTGTACTTTCCTCGTCATGAATGCTTATTCCAATGTAATATACCAATCAATGCAATTTTTTCCACCTAGATCTCTGGCTTTCCCTTCCATTCTCCTTCCCCGCAGTGTTGGTTCATACGGAGTATTACCCCATCCTACAACTGTCTTTACCATATTAATACTAGTAGTGTGGTAATGTAAGTTTAGAATGCGGCTCGGATGTAGGAAGGATTGGTGGCTCAGTTTGATTCAGAGATTTGCTCCCGACATATATGCAAGTGGAAGACCCTAGCATGCCCAAGGACATAGCCACCACTTGATTTGGTAACCACGGCTATTTTGGAAGATTTGAGGCACAGCTCTCAATCGTTTCATTCTTCTGAAACTGAAAACCGCCACAAAATAGGCGTTTCAACCGAGAAAAAATGTATTATTGCAATATTGCGATCGGAGCCCATTGTGCGGAACCGGGGATCCCTAGCCCAAGGCATGTGGGAGCAGTGCACCTGGTACCATACATTTAATTTCCTCATTTATTTGAATTGCTTTGCATCACCCCTGGCTGTTATCATCTACGGACGACGACCACCTCCTTGAACATGGCTATCGAAGAATTCCTAGGCACTCGGGCTCAGAAAATCCTGTTCTCATGTGTTGTTGTGCAAAGCACAGTTGTCGTTATCCTGGCCGCCCTCTCTTTTGCCTTTGTCGAAGCAGACATCGCGAATAATACCCTCACCCCCTACAAAACACTTCCGTGCTACTTCTCAGTCTTCGCGCTTGCAGGCATATTCACCATCTATATCACCCTCGACGCGCTTTGGAATCGCAATGTCATCACTCTGATGGGGATGGTCTTATTTACAGGTGGTCTCATCGTCTTCTCCGGAATACAGATCCGTGAAGTGAGGATCGCACTCGAATACAGCGATTGCCAGTCACAGCACGTTGCTACTTGCATGGACCTTTTCAACATCGTTGAGCGCTTCCTCATTGTTGTACCCATTATCATTTTCCTCGCCCTCATTGTGTACTGCTGGTGCACCAGACGCCTCTTTGGAGAGTTTGGTTGGGCGGTGTTTCACATCATAGGAGCAGACCCGAAGATCAAGTGTGCGCATCGCTTTTCATTCCCTCACAATTCCTCTCTGACTTCTCCACAGACATGTACCGATTCCATGAGGTGTTAGTCTGCTTGCTCAAGTTCGACTACTTCGCTGTGCTGGCCTTGACCATGCAGCTCACCATTCTCGACCTTTCGGGAGATACCGTACAGCATATCCTCACCATCGCCGCTATCCCCGTATCCCTCGTTCTCCTCTTTGGTTGCGGTCTAGCAGCCAAGAGAGAGATCCGGAGCGTCATGATCATTTCCCTCTTCCTTATGGGGGCTGCGATGGCATATATCTTATACAAGATGACTCGGTTCTGGGTTGGACCGCAAGCGGGCATCTACACGACAACCCGGGGTACCTTAACTTTCTACTGTAAGCCGTATCTACAATTCTCCGTCCAATGCTAAGCATCTCCCAAACAGCAATTGCATGTAGCCTCATGCTCGGCGCTACATTTGGTATTGGCGTTCGGTGCTTGCTCTTCTTTGGCTGCGGCCTTAAACAAGCACACCAGACCGCCCCTGAGCGTGTCGCAAGGGCGAAGCTAGCGCGGAAGGTCAGCGACTACGATCCTGAGAAGGAAGGTGCCGCAGGCGGCATGGAGGGAGGAGCAGCTCTGGAGAGAAGGTTATCCATCGACTGAGTGAGCTACGGCTTGCTCATGTGCCGTTTGAGAATCATATTGTACGATCCGACAAGACCACATGATCTCGGCCGGGCGATAGGGGCACTCCATTCACGCAGGCGAATGATCACCGACCCGTTTCCCGTTGACAGCGCTTCCTCCTCTTTTCGTTTCTCACTCTTTCACTCCAGTCCTATCCACTTGTATCTCCTGCCTGTTTCTCCTCGCTTCGCTAGCTGACCAATTCTCATGACGAAAAACACGAGCGCGGAACTCGTCAACGCTCCTGTTACATACAATCTTCTTTTACAATGTCGCCCAAATGAAACATGCTTTAGCTCTGTCAATTCCGAAGGAGTCTTCTTTAGCCCTCTTAAGAATTGAGGTGAGAATTTATGATATTGGGACCGGAATTTGGATTTCGGAATGAACTGAGCGAGGCACGGTCCTCTTTCACTAACAATGGCTGTTGATTCACCATTGTGTACAGATTAACGGAGATGCGTGGTCACCGCGCCTCAGAAACAGCACATGATCCCCCCTCACATGCATGCCTCAGGCAGTGGAAGGATTCGGTTGGGGGGTCTACAAACCTCCTAGCATTGCACAAGACGGTAGTAGGATCATACCTCTAAAGAGTGCGTAGTGAGAGCACTGGTCCAGACAGCGACATCGACCTCTTCATAGATGCATATGCTCATGAACAACGTGAATCATTAGAGGGACTATCCTAGTAATACATCTTGATATAACAAATACGCAAGCCCCAAAAAAGTGTGCCTGGAGAGGGATAATTTGCGTTCTCCAAGAAGAATTACAGGGCCTAGTTCTGAGGCTCCTCGAACATGAGGTGCCGAGACATGAAAAGGGAGATGAGAGCGCCCACGCCGACCCAAGGGATGAGAGAGATAAAGCTCCAGTACACACCGTTGGACATGGAGCTTCTCACCAGGTTGAGAACGTGTTCTGGAAGGCCTTGGATGAGGTCCTGCGAGACGAGCGCGGCGATGGCCTCTCCGATCTCCTGAGCGGTATACTGGCCCAAATAGGCAGCAGCAAGGAGAGAGTCTCGTGCTTTGGCGTTGAGCACCGCGCCCATCTGAGCAAGACCTACCGTGCCGCCCATCGTGCGGAAGAACATGCTGAGCGCGACGACGGTGGCGACTTCGTCCGACTGGTGGGTGAACCGGAGTTGGATTGCGGTGCTGGGGATGACCAGGCCGCATGAGAGTCCGACAATGGCAGTGAACACATATAGCTCAGTGGTGTTCCCGTTCTGCATTGCCATGCCGGTAAGACCCGCACCAATCGGTGCGAGGAAGGCCCCCACAACGCAGACGTACTTCGCCTGCTTCGTCACGAGGATGACGCGGCGGGAGATCATGACTCCGACCCCAAGACCTGGGGTGAAGGCGAGAAGGACGAGACCGGCGCGAATCTGGGAATAGCCTTGTACGATGATGAAGTAGGTGGAGACGAAGTAGAACATGCCGAACTACGGGAACACGCATGTCAGCGCCTTGCTGTGAAACGAAGCTTGGAGGGACCTACCATAAGCATCCCGCCACCGAAGATGATCACACTGGTAGCGATCACGTCGAGGTCCTTGAATAAAGCTGCAGGGATCATAGGCTGCTCAGCGAGCCAAGCGACCTCCTTGTGCGGCCCAGCGACACGACGCTCCAGGAACCGTTCCCAGAGGTAAAAGAGGATGACAAGGACACCACCGACGACGAAGACAGCGATGACCCTGGGTTCATTCCACTCTTCTTGAGAGCCCCAAGAGAGACCGAGGATGATGAGTACGCCGCCTGAGACGAACAGGAATGCGCCGACGTAGTCTATCTTTTGGAGTTTCTGGATGGCGGTCGTCCCGGGTGGGGGCGCAGCAGGGTTTGGGTGGTGCCGGAGGAAGAAGTAGGATGCGAGCATGCCGAGTACGCAGCAGGGAAGGTTGATAGCGAAACACCAACGCCAGTTCGCGGTTGCGAGTCCACCACCAATGACGGGGCCGACGGCATAACCGATTGCGTAGAGCAAGCTGAGGATCGCAGTCTGGGTGTTGTTGTCTTTCAGGTTGCCAGAGTCGTTGAGGATGATTCGTGCGAGGGTTGTAAGCCCGCCTGCGCCGATGCCGGAAAGGGCACGACCAATGATGAGGGGGATCATGTTCTGCGCACCTGTGCAGATGGCGGAGCCGATGATGAAGAGAAGTGTAGCGAGCTGCAGGGCCCAATACCGTCCGAAAATGTCGGCGATACTCCCGAATATGGGGAGGAAAACGGTCGCTGTGAGCAGATAAGCTGTCCCGATCCTGCGGTATTTGGTTAGGGTTTAGTGTACGGGAGGTGTAATCGAACTGACCATTGCTGCTCTCCGAGGGAGTTGAACTGAGACGCGATTCTGGTCTGTGCTGTGGCGACGACCGTCTGGTCAAGAGTCTCGAGGAACACAGGAAGCATGAGGGAGACTGCAAGCTTGATTATCCTCAGCCTACGCTCCTTTTTCGTTGGTACTGGCTGTTCATCCGGAGCGAGAGCAACCTTCTCCTTCGTCATGTCCCCAAGCTCGACGTCTTGTGGGGTGAGACTACCCATTGCTGTGGAAGCAGGGAGCAGAGGCACGTTAACGAGGGTTGGTTCTGCGGGTGCCGGTGGTGTCGACGACATTGTTTGGTGGTCGTTGGTGAAAGGAATCACCAGTTTGGGGGGTATTGACAAACATGCGCACTCCAGATGAGGGCAGGAATATATAGTTGTATGAGGCGTTGATGTTAATTTGCATGTCGACAGAAAGGCAAAACAATGTCTTGTGGACCCTGATGACACCGCCGTCCGCAGGCACCGAAGCCGCGTGCCACGCGACTTAACTTCCGCTTCGGGCCCTTCCGCCGGCGCTTGGTCATTTCTTCACCGTTGCTTTCACCGAATTATCCTCCGATGCGGGAACACAACTCGCACGTCATGACGGCACGCTGCGGCAGTGATTGCATCTCATGACTCCGTTTCGACGAGAAGGGCAAAAATAAGAAACTCTGTCCTCCACTTCGACTTGAGAAAAGGAAGGGCTTGGCATCTCCCTCAATATCCCTTCTCAAGTTATTCACCCATGCGCCGTCCCCGTTCATCGGACAGGGCAATCTTAACCAACACCAAACATAGACTAACGCGAGACCCTGCAAGCGCCCATGACGACGCTAGATGAGTTGGGAAAAGAACTGTATGTTCGGGATTGTCGGACACGGCTTCATTTCCAACTCATATTCCCGTAGGTATCTAGATATCTTGAGATATTAATACGCGCAATTGAATAATCCCGTCTGCTGCGTTCGCAGCGATCCCCAGACGCGTGCATGATGCACATCGGCGGGCGCCCACGTGTACGTGTAGGGCCGCAATCAGAACCGGCAGCTGATGTCCTTCGCCCATCGTCATCCGTCCGAACTTTCACCGCTCCAAAGGATATCTATAGTCGTTCTAAACATGGCATGGTTCCCGCCCAACAACGGATTCAAACGAGTCCGGGCATGTTTCTGCCTACCCACTTTTCCGTCTGATAATCTCCGACCCAAATAGGGGTAGGCGGGTTCCCTGAATCAGAGATAAGGTTCGAGATTAGATTAGATCACCAAGCGCCTCATTTCTGACTCTCCAACGACCATATGATTATCTCTACTGTAAATAGACTTCTCTTGGAGTTGAGATGAACTCCGAACGGCCGATGCTGGCGAAAAGAGGATATTAAACACAGGAACGTGACTGCGAGAAAGTGGAACTCCACATATGAAGTTGTTCTCCTGACGCATATTATATTCGGTTGCTAACTGAAACATACATGTCGGCCGAGAACACTGAAAGAAGAAGGTGCCTTGAATGTTCTGAGGGTATTCAACGATGAGGCAACTCCACATCAGATATGACCATAAGGAACGGTCCAGGGGAGGAAGGCGCTGATGCGACAGCACTTGTCGAGTGCAGACGAAGTATTCCATTTTCTCTCAATCAGCCAAGATTATATGATGCTACTGAGCACAAGGTGTTTAGTCAAATCAAGCTTCGAGGGGACGTACCAACTCTCAGTTCTCGCAAAATACAACTCAGTACAGATACGATACGAATAGAGACCCCCTTGTTTTGCCAGTGGTTCACAGGTCCGAAGACCTTCACCGTGCTACGAATCTATTGTGTCTTCATTACAAGGTCAGCAAAAGACTCTCATGTTTCCCGGTCATGTTCAATCTGGCTTAGCGTTGAAGAATGTTTCCTTCCGAGCTTGCCCCTTCGGATCGTTCTTCGAATGACAGGATCAAGCACTTTCATGTGCATCTACCAGGATGAAAAGAATTGACTCGGTTATCGGTCTACAGATTGGATTAGGATTGAAAAAGTTGCAAACTGCCATGTATGATTTCATTTGAAGCATATTGAGTGCGGTGTAAGCCAGGAAGTGACGTCTCGCCGCTTACATCGTCTTTTTCAACAACTGCAACATGTATTGGTCATGTGCCAGTTCCATAATCCCATCACGCCTCACGGTCTCATGCCATTTGATTTCACCCGTGTCGTTGAGCGAAATCGGATATCGAGCCGTCCCCGCCTGCCCTGACCATTCGAAGTCGATCAGCTTCGCGTGCCATTCACCGTCCTCTTCAATACAGAGAATGTTGGGTTCTCTGAAATCTCCGTGAACAAGATCGGAGTCGGAAAGCAGCTTGACGGCTCGAGATAGATCATCTAAAACTGATGTCCTTCCTTCCGATGGCACTTTATTCAGTTGTGTTCCGTTGACAATCTCCATCGCAATCAGTCAAAAGCTTTCATGATAGATCTGGGTGTGGTAAAACAACTCTGGGGCGAGGTGTTCCTTGGCGAGGACCATGTGTGCTTCTATGCCATAGGTGTGATCGAATTTGACGACGCAAGGTTTGGAATCAAACATTCCTAGGAAGATCGGTGTTGTCCGGCCTGCGTCGCCCTGGAGAAGGAGACGTCGAAACTCGAGCTGGTGTCCATCTAACGGCAGAGAAGTGGTATCGGGGAAGCGAGCTCTCGGCATTGGGGTTTGGTCCAAGGTAAGATCCCAATAATATAACTCGAGCGCCGAGATGCTGTCTTTCAGGCATTGAAAGAGGTGCACCACCCTTTCAATGCGCTTTTCTAATGGATGGTTGTTTATTTCGATCGAGATGAATCCTGTAAATGATTCCGTCGTTGGCTCTCTGGCAAAGATGATACCAAAAACGTGGATGAACGGTCCTGCGATCATGATAAGGAACGATGGGCAGCAGCTGACGTTGCGCAGATGTTTGCGCTACACGAAATCGTCAATGCTGGCCGGAACACAGAATACGGCACATTTACCTCGTCCTGAATCCAGGCTCTTCTTGCTATCTCCGCAATATGGAGATTGGCATGTTTGTATCCAACTGTAATATCGGGACGGAGGTCAAAGAACGCAGCTTCCACGAGAAGTATCTTCTCCTTTCCCGTTGGAACCAATATACACCCGTCTTCAGAACTATCGTCGTTGTTGAGAATACGAACTGCGACCCTGCCTAACAATTGGTTGACGATAGACATGATCCTTTTGCGGCGTTCGCTGTTTTCGATGTCGATTTCGTTGGCCTCCTGAATAAGGGCATGGGCAAGCTCACACTGCTTCGGGGTGATCGAGTCGAGAGGCGTGGTGGTCTTCAGAGCGACTTTGAAGTCTTCGAATATGGGTGCATATATGCCAATCGGATGTCCGAGGAAGTGGTAGGGACGTCCCGTTGCGCCCCTATGCTCGGATTCCCAATTGTCGACGGTAATCTCCTTGGATGGAGGATCCGTCTCGAACTTCGCGGCCTCGACCGCACGAAGGAAATTCTCTGTGGGAAAAACCAGATGAGATGCGACTTGAGCATCGTACGCATATACGAGCGTACGTAGCACCATGGACATTTCTTCTTGCTCATTACTGTAATCCGACAGATGGCCAGCCGCGTCGTCAGGCGCTGAGAACGAAGAGGTGAGTAACATATGGAGGTTGTTTGCACCTAGGTAAATTCACCTATTACAAGGCAGAATGACACCAATGGCAGGTCAGAGTACTCGAGTGTGGATGCCACAAACGCGTTTACAGGATCGAATGACAAACAGGGTTGCCTGTCGTCGACCCACTTGTCGTCGAAGTCGATGTCTTCACTATATACGACATTCTCCAGCTGAATAGAAAAGAGGTTAGACATCTTGATATGTTAGTCTAGTGTATGACACGTACTGGGTATAATTCGATCAACGACGCTTTCTCAGATATCTTTCGTTCAGTTTTACATTTAGCAATGAGGTCGGAGATAGTCGCATTTTCGTCGATGGATGCGACAAATATTTGGTTGACACGTTCGTCAAAGATATACACGTCTAGCATACCGACAATAGAATGGACAACATCAAGTGGGTGGCGAGATCATCCTTCCACTTCAATACATAGTCGCCGCCTTTAATCAAGCAATCCAACTTCTATTTGCGGAAACAGTGATCGGTGTTACCAGACGGGATCAAACCCAAATCTCGGCGTCTCCGAACATGCAGGACTGTAGGCCGAAATGTACACGGATACCTTGCATCATACCCCCATCATGCTATCCTCCCTATGCTCGTCAAGTCTCGAGATAAATACAGATACAAATACCGACGAACCGACGGCTCGTCCCTCCTGCCTCGCTTTGATACCCAGAACGACCCCCACCGCGAGAAGCTAAGCGCCCGGAATGGTCTGTACACCGTCGAGGTTTGCAAGTGCCCAGGCTCTATCGTCGTCGGGGGGAACCTTACGCTCCAACGCGCCATCCTGCTAGACAGTGCGGGGAATCGATCCCAGTTAGACCATGCCCATCTCTTCCTCAAAGTCCTTCTCGTCCTCATCCCGCCTATCTCTCCGCCCCTTCTCCCGTGTGACGCGTTCTGATAATCTTCGATCCAGATAGGGCAGCGCTGTGTCTTGTGTCAGATAAAGAAGGGGCTGATGATATTGAATGACCCACTCTCTGCGTTCACTTCCCTACCGGTCCATCTGCGCCAGGCGGTTATTGCTGCCTGTGGAAAGGTTAGCATATGACCAACGCAGGATCATAATTGTAGGAAGGAGGTTGAACCGCAAGATCGTGACAGCAAGAACGGGAAAGGGGGAAAAGGCTGTTGGTGGATCCCGTAAGGATCCACCGTAAAAGCCTTCAGACGACATGGAATGGAAAAAGATAGCACAAAGGCAAAGGAAGCGGCATCACTGATGTCATGAAGAGATAACGATGACAGAACGAAGCAAACAAGCTTACCTCATGTTGCTCCTCCAGCGCGTCTAACCTCGATTCCGCTTGCCAGAGATACCACAACGTGCATACTCTGCTCCCTTCGGAGTGCTCCAGCGCCGTGCTGATCCTACACATTACTGCGTTAGTCTTCGCTCTTCTCTTGCGCGCCAGAGATGAGGGAATTGACGTACTCAGCCAGACCAACTAACGCACGGTCCCCATCTGACTGAGGGAGGGCCTTCTCCTTGAGCAGAGCGGAGATGATGTCTTGCAGAGTGTTTATACGGGAGAGCAAGGCGGAGCGCCGGGTTCGCAGACGCGTGGGAGTAAGAAGCAGGACAATGCAAGGGAGTGTCATAAATCGATGCGGTTGATGACAGAGTAGTCGATGCAAGACACGTGATAACACCGGATGCCCGTACCCAGAACGGAGTTGAACGAAAGGAAATGCGATGCGATAGTGAATGCGTTGAGACGGAGAGATGGAGAGATGCGGTGAGTGGTATAGTTTGATGAATGGGATGGAGAATAAAAGAGGACCAAATGCAGAGAAAGGGGTATTGTGTGGGGGATCCAAGGTTCGGGCCTCACGCGACCCCTGCCCCTATAACCCTAAGGAGACCATATGTTCCGGCAAGTGGATCATGCGGTCAACGGCACCTCGCGTATAATATTCCTTCCGTTTCTCCACTTTGTATCTTTCTTCTCTCGTTTCATGTGGCACCAGACAAGATCACCATTTGAGCAGCAGGAGTTTACGTGGAAAATGCAAACATATACGCACTTTAGACGCGCGGCGATGAGCTTCGCGAAGACAGAGCTCCCTGGTGACCCACCCCGCGACGGGGAAGGTACACAGCCTTAGGGATGCCCCGCCGTACGGAGAAGCAGTAATAGACTTGCCGGGCTTGCTTCTAAGTGTGCTTCTGAGAACGCGCACGGACCAGAACTTTCGTACGCGATCAACTCGAGTAATCACTTTATTTAAAAAACGGATAGACAACCTGACATTTTGTGGGTGTACAATTCTGCATTGTTTCTCCTTCTGGTCGTTTCCTCAGTGCGAGGGTTCGACAACCCAGAAATAACCTGAACCCCATATTCTCCAATGGCTTTTACAGGCCCAGAGGAAGGAGCACCGCAATGGTCTTGACGAACACGACAAGGTTGACAGTGAGGATGAGCTGGATGTTGAGGCAGAGGCCGATAACAATGCTGAGGACACCGGAAGCGCAGACGTTGAGCGCGACGAGCAGGCCGGAGATGGCAGCGTCAAGCCCGGCGAGGGATGGGCAGCTCAGGAAGGAGGGAACGAACAGGCAGGTGTTGAGTACAGCGAAGATGGCCTGTATCCCCATGTCAGTAGGTAGAAACCAGTGCTGGCAAGTTACACGTACGATGAGAATGTCAGCGCATGCCTGGGCGATGGCCTCGGCCTGGACACCGACCTCGAGGCCGGGGAGCTGGACGAAGACTTCGACAACGGCGTTGATGTGAGCGGTCAAGGTAACAATGGCAGCCTCGTAGTCGGCAATGTTGACATCACCCTTAGCGACGAGGGCAGCTAAACAGACGTCAGCTCTTTCAAAGAGACAGGATCAACAAATCGCTCACCGATGACGGCCACATCCGCCTTAACCTGGGCATCGAGGTCGACGAGGACGTCAAGGACCTGGTCGTCGTTGCAGTTGCAACGAGCGGCGAGGGCAACGTCCTTGGTGAGAGGAGCCGCCATGGCGAGCATCCCGAGGGAGAGGAAGGCAAGGGCGAAAGAGATGAACTTGGTGAACTGCATTTTTGGTTGTAGGATAACGAGTGACTGGGGTCAAAGAGTGTAGGTTGTTGGATACAAGAGAGGAAAGGGAAGAGAGGATTGGATGATGTGACCAGTGCGTTTGAGTGCCCTTCTTATAGCTTTCGAGGATGGGGTGTGGGCCCCGCCAAGACTGGTTTTTTTTTTCCCCAAACAAGCTGATGTTCAGCAGCACGCGTAATAGACGTTCCATGGATTCACTCAATCCCGTCAACAAAATGAAGATCCCGCTCATCGGGATACGACAGATGCTTCTGAACGTTGTGCGAGTGCCGCTTTGTACATATCCAAAATTCATGTCGCACCACCATTTGCTAAGACGTTTCAGACGATTTATTTCCTCCACGCAGCTCGCAAATTTTAGTCACCGAGTCGGTCTGCAAGTTGACAAATCGTTCCTGTTCCTTGGGTAGAAGGTGTACAAGGTGCTTCCTGTCGAACGAGCATAAGGCCAAGAGCACATCAGAAGGAGTTCCCGTTATGCGCCGAGTAATAAGTCAAGCTCATCTTAAGAAGAAGCCGCGAAGCGTGAGCGTTGCCAGTGCGCGCTTCCGGAAGTCGAAGGATGAGTCTATTCGCCTTCCCTTTGAATAGGTCATCAGCGGAGACTTCCCGCAACAGATGCGAATGAATTGCATAGCCCACCTGCGCCAGAAGAGCGCTCCACGAGCTGATGTTGTCAACGAAGAAGAGCAGAAATAGACGAACAGGAATCCCGACAAGGCGGGAATGCCCATCTCGCCGCCGGCTTTTCGTGATGTCGATCTCGGCATTGAGCAAAAACGCAGGACAGAGCCACCTCGGCCCGTCTCGGCATCCAGCGTACGTTGAGATCAACGCAAAAGACGTCGTCGTGATGGCTGGGGTAAGTTCGTGCGAAAGTCGTGGATGAATGCGCTTCTTGTTGTCAACCACTTGCAGCTGAGGGTGTGCAACCGCGTCTTCCTCGGCGGCGGCGGAGGAGGCCTGCTCGGGTTTTGGCTGCTGCACGTCGAGGAATATTGGTGCAGTGTTGTTCGTATACATTTCGCTCATTTGTTGTGTTCGTGTTCTACCACGGTTTCCGCCGAAAAGAGTGTGTGAAATGAGCTGGTCGAGGCCTGAGATCCAGAGTGTTCAGCATTCAGCACCCTTGATTGCATATATCTTCGAAATTGCAGCATCGCATCATCGTATGAATCCGGGTATAACTTCAACACCAGCAATTCATACCATTCAGTACGTACGGTTCATGTATCCAGACTTCTCTCAGCGAACCCCGGTCATATCGGGCTGTAACATTGACATTGTTATTGGTATCCAGATCCAGACCCTTGTGACTGAGCATACCTTGTGATTCTGTCTGTAATTCTAGGCTGCATCATGTCCATCACCCAACCCGACCTCGCCTCCCTCAAGCTCATCACGCAAACCCTCCCCTTCCTGCATCTCTCTCCAACCGGTGCCCTATTCTTCCCCCTCCCAGCTCCTCACTCCCATGTCATCCTCAGCGGTCCTGACCCCGCCGACGGGGCAGAAATCGTGCAAGCGTTCAACGACCCGTTGATATACCGTTGGACTATTAGTCCGCCCTTTCCTTACCTGCTGGCGCATGCGGAGGATATGCTACGTCGGAATGTACATACGTACGAGGAGAGCGTGTCGCGCATGAGCGAGCTCGTTCAAAAGTGGGAGGGGATGAAGCTTGCTGCTACACCTTTGCGGTTCATCCGGGAGGTGCAGAGGGATGGGAGCTGGAAGTTTATAGGTGATGTAGGGCTTGTGCGATGTAGCTTTTCGGAGGTGTTTCCGCTTGAGGAGCGGGATAGACTTGTGCGAGAGAATAATGCACGAGAGGCGGGGGATGAGGGGATCGTATGGATGATCGGAGGTACAGCTTCCGTCTTTCTCTTATAGAGTACAAACTGACTATTGTAAGACTACTTGATATCGTCACATCACGGTCGAGGGATCATGACCGCTGCGATCCGCACGCTCCTCCAAACATGGGCCAGACCCCTCATGAGCTGCCGAACGGTCCGTGCGTACGTCTTGACGGGGAACGAGGGGAGCAAGAGGGTGTTCGAGAAGCTTGGGTTTGAGCTTAAGGAGACGATGGAGGGTGGAGTGCCGATGCAGGGTAAGAGGGAGGAGGTGGTGGGTATGTGGGTTATGGAGTGGAGATACGGGAGCTAAGGATAGCACTGGATATCAGTCTCTCCATTATGATACCTTGCATAGGATCATCTCATATTCCTAAACCTTGAGAGTGACACAAGGGAGACTCGACCGTTGGGTATATTTGGGTTCTTCACCTGGCAATTGCTGACTGAATGCGCTCCCTAGAAACAGCCACGCATGACTCAGAGTTTGTTTCTGAAACTTAGTGCCGACAGCAGTTAGATGAAGTGCATGTAAGCCCTACACGCTCTCTTAAGCACGCATTAAACATCGAAGATACTGTACACCTTGAGTGTTTTCCCAGCAGGAACAAGATGTCCCTTGGCAGTGTTTGGTCAACGCAAGACGGAGGTTCCGCCCCAATGACTCGTAACGCGCAGTCAGCCACACCGCCTCATGCGATGACATCACGCGCCGTCCCGAGAGTCGGAAAGCCCCCACGTTACCCACACGCACTCCCGCCCAGCCTTTTGGGAAAGCGTGTAAATCCGGATAAGGTTCGGGTTAGTTTTCACGGGTGATAAGCGTGATCGGGCTGTGATCGGAGATGTTTCCGCAGTCTTGTTGCGATTTGGGTATTTTAGGTTGAACACTTTGGGGACTTTACACGGAACGCTCTGTTCTGTTCTGTTTATTCCTCCCTTCCCACAAAGACTAGAACGATGATCTGCCTCCGTCACGCTGTCTTACTCGCTCTCTCCCTCCCCGCCCTGGCAACTCCGATCGACGTGGAAGAACGGGAGATCGAAGAGCGCCAATTTGGCATCCTTACTTCCATCTTTGGCGACGCCACAGGTTTCCTCATCGGCACCGTCGGTGCAGCCATCACTTCCGTCGGAGGGGAGGCGTTTACCATCCTCACCGACGGTGCGGGGGATGCCCTCACACTCGCCGAGAGCGGTGTGGGGTTTGTGACGAGCTTTGGCGGAAGCGTCTTCACTGTTGCGACCGCCGGTGCGGGGGAGGTGGGAACGATCGTTGAGAGCGCGGCGCAAGGCGCGTTCACTGTCGTCACTAGCATCGGGGGTGAGGGAATCACTCTCGCAGAGAACGGAGCTGGGATCGTCACAAGGTGAGTTGAATTTGGGAGCTATTGGGACAGCCACTGATCTGAGAGCAGCTTCGGTGACCATGTCTATACGATCGCTACCGCTGCTGCTGTCTCCGGGGCAAGTGAGCTCACTTCCGCCGCTGGGAGCGGGCCGACCACTAGCGGCTCTACTACGCTCACGTCGCCCACTTCGACCGCGTCGAGTGCTGCACTGGGCAAGGCTGCTGGGCTGGGGAAGGAACATCTGCTGGGTGTGGGGGCGGTGGTGATGGGCGTTGTCGTGGGCGCTTGGGCAGTGCTGTGAACACGGAGATGGAGATGGAGAAGAGGCAAAATGAGCAGTGGTGCATATTATGATGTGGACAATGTTCATTGAATTATGTAATTACTCACATAACTGTTCGAATTCAACTATTCTATCTCAGCATTCGAAGGTATTCTGGGCGTGGGGTATTATACTCACTTATCCCAAACTGCGTTCGTACGTGAATGACGGCCATCGAACGCACACGTTGTGACCCCTCTTGACCGTCGTCCGTGCGTCGTTGTCCGACAACAGAGCTTGGTGGAAAACGTCAGTTCCGGTTCTCACATTCAGGGACTTGGGCTTCTCTGCTTACGTCTCTCTCGGTCATGCCCTCTTGACTTACAACACCTCAACAACTAGACCGTCCGTCGTGTATCTATCAGCGAGCAACCCCGCATGGTCATAGCATCAAGTCGTTAAGGTATCCATGCAGGGTATATGTCGGAAGAACCTTGACGGCATTCGCACGGGATCGCAGATGTCTTTGTGGATTGTCGACTCACTCATCACGCGAGTCAGCACCTTTGGAGGTTAAATAGCTGGCATGCACGAAGGGTGTCTATATGTTCTTGCCCCTGCTGTGCTAAAACATGCCTTCCCGCGTACCGTTGCTCTACGTGCGTCCCCTCCCCTCCTTCCTTCCAGAACTAACAGGACGCAGGGCTCTGCCGCCTTTGGCGAACCAGCTAAACACGTTACCCGCCTTCACACTCTCCCCGAGTGCCAGGCCGTCATAGACTGCTTCACTCAGCATGGGTATGGCCTGTACGACTGTGCCCGCGGGTACGGGTTTGGCACGAGTGAGGAGTACGTCGGCAAGCTGGACTTGAAGGGCGGGAGAGTGGATACCAAGTGCGCCCTTCTCCCTTCTCCCTTCTCCCTTCTCCCTTCTCCCTTCTCCCTTCTCCCTTCTCCCTTCTCCCTTCTCCCTTCTCCCTTCTCCCTTCTCCCTTCTCCCTTCTCCCTTCTCCCTTCTCCCTTCTCCCTTCCCGCTTCCGTGTCTTTCTTCCTCGTGCTAACCGACTTCAGGGGATTCGCTCGCGAGCCAGGGGGACTCGCGCCAGAGAAACTTCGCGCGATGTTCAACGAGTCCCTCCAAGCGCTGGGGCAGCAAAAGATACGCGTGTACTACCTCCATGCACCGGATAGGAAGGCGCCGGTGCCGTACGAGGACACGCTACGTGAGCTGAATAAGATGTATGAAGAGGGGCTCATGTGCGTCCCACTTTACTTCTCACCCCATCCCTCGTTTGTCCTTTCATAGTATCAGCTGACGCGCATATATGCAGCGAGGAGATCGGTCTGAGCAACTTCCATTCCTGGGAAGTAGCAGAGTTCGTCTGGATCGCGAGGAAGAACGGGTGGAAACAGCCTACCGTCTACCAAGGCGTGTACAACGTCGTCGAGCGGATGATCGAGCCCGAGTGGGTCTACCTCTCTAACCTGTCGCATGACTCTTACCGCGTGTAGACTCATCCCCTGCTGCCGGAAATACGGTCTGCGGTTCTACGCCTACTCCCCACTCGCCTCCGGCCTCCTAGGCGGTCAGCTCCTCACCCTAGCCGATATAGAGACGACCGATTCCCCGCGTTGGGACCCCAAGATCGCGGGTTTGCTCGCAGGAAGGCTGCGCCAGAGGTACACTGCGCTGTTCCCGCTCCTCAAGCCGCTCAAAGACGCGCTGGAGAGGAACGGGATGGAACTTCCCGAGGCGGCCCTGAGGTGGCTGCAGCATCATTCTGCTCTTGGAGAACAAGATGGGGTCGTCATTGGCGCGAGTAGCGTAGGCCAGTTGGAGACGAATATCAAGTACTGGTGAGAGCGCTGTTTTCGGAAGGGAGTGTACTCATAGGGCGCAGTGAGGAGGGCCCGTTGCCGAAGGATATACTTGACGTGTTGGACGAGGCGTGGCTCAAGTCGAAGAGTACTGCAGGCCAGTATGCTGCGCCGGGGTATTGAATGGGATTATTGGGGGGATGAGTGTGGCAGATGGGACTTGAGACTTGGAATGGTATGTGCCAGAGTGCAGTTATACGAACGAATGATAGATCCACTGAATATCAGCACTTTTCAATATCTTTCGGTCAACTCGCGCAGTCCTATGTTCGTCACCTTATCCAAATAAGAATACAAAGACTCTTGAAATTTTGTCAATCATGGGACAAGTTGAACATGAGATGACGGCTTTCCCCGCACTAGCGAGTCACGCTCCACGGCACCCCGATCATGCACGCCGGACCCTGTCCTGCTCCTCCTCTCCCCGATTCGGTGCGTGTAGCGAATGGATGTACACCTGTTGACTCTCGTGCTGTGTGATTCAACTCCTGCACATGGTTGAAGTTTTTTCAATCGTGGAATGAACGCAGGTCGAGGCGGCGTGGACGATGTCGTGGAGAGTTCATGTTTGCTTAATCCTTGCAGCTGGAGGACTATTTATACCTGATGGCAAACCAGGACCGACCAGCACACAGGTCTCTCGGGAACTTTCTGCATTCGCAAATGCCTTCGCGAATTCCTCTTCTTTACGTGAGTCTTCAATACTCCCTTTCCCACCAGGTAATCACATCTAACTAAACGGCACCGCCTCCTTCGGAGAGGCTAACAAACATGTCACCCGCCTGCACACCCTGCCGGAGTGTCAGGCCGTAGTCGACTGCTTTGTCGGTCATGGCTATACGTTCTTCGATTGTGCGCGCCTCTATGGGCTGGGGACTAGCGAAGAGTTCTTGGGCAAACTGGACTTGAAGGGCGGGAGGATTGATACGAAGTTCGTTGATCTATTTCCGCGGGCTTGACATGGTTGGAATCGAGCGTTCTGGTGGCATATATGCTGACGATTGGGTACAGAGCGGTGCCTGTCAAGTCTGGTGATTTCTCCCCTGCTAATCTTCGCAGGCAAGTCAACGAATCCATCAAGGCTTTGGGGCCGCACAAGATCCGCGTGTTCTATTTGCATGCGCCGGACAGAACCACACCTTTTGAGGAGACACTGGGAGAGTTGAATAAGATGTACGAAGACGGCCACTTGTGTGTCTTCAGCCAAGTTCGAGGACGCGGAGCAAAGTCTGATTTCCGGTAACACAGCGAAGAGATCGGATTGTGTAACTGCCACTCGTGGGAAGTAGCCGAGTTTGTCTGGATCGCTCGGAAGAACGGATGGAAGCAGCCTACTGTATATCAGGCGATTTACAATGCGGTTGAGAGGATGGTCGAGAACGAGTGCGTGCTTGATGTCTGATCGTCCCACTTCCCCTGAATCACTGACGCACTTTTAGGCTCATCCCTTGCTTGCGCAAATATGGTCTCCGGTTCTATGTCTACTCGCCGTTGGCCAATGGGCTCCTGGCTGGTAACATTCTCACCCTGATGGATGCGGATAACAGCGACTCACCCCGCTGGACCCTCCAAACCGGCGGCTACCGAGCAGGTTTGCTTCGCACGAGGTATGCCGAAGTGATCCCGCTCCTAAAGCCCCTCAAAGACACGCTGGAAAAGCACGGGATTGAGCTTCCCGAAGCAGGGCTGCGATGGCTGCAGCATCATTATATGCTTATGGAGACCGACGGTGTGATTCTTGGGGCCAGTAGCGTGCATCAGTTGGAAGAAAACATCAAGTTCTCGTGAGTTCTTGTGCACACTCATCGGAGGAAGCTCACCAGTGTTGTGAAGCGAGGCGGGTCCTTTGCCAGAGGACGTGGTCGCCCTTCTAGATGAGGTGTGGAAGAGGGCCAAGAGCACGGTGTGGCACTACGCGACGCAGAGCAGCCAGGGGTATGTGCCACAGAAGGCATAATTCGGATAGCAAAACTTGTATGCAGTACAAGTGAAGACGGTGTGTGGTGGATGAACACATTTAAGTGTATGACGTCACGCCGTGAATCATTTTGGGATGAAAACCAGTTCCATTCGGCAGGCATGTGATACTACAACAACAGTGCAAAGCAAACAGGACAACAGGCGGATACACGGGGAGAGAATGCCGTTAAGCCTCGCGCCGTTTTTGGGGTGAACAAGTCGTGCTCGAAGGAGCGGTGTGGCCCGGGAGTGGGTAAAGTGGACCACACAGCCTGTTGGCTTTTCAAGGGAAGAGCGCGGCGCACAGACCAGCGAAAACGTTCACGTTGATGCTGAGCAAGAGGACGACCTTGATCGAGGCGCAAAGCCCCGCAATGGGGCCGATGATGGTACTGCCGAGGCAGACCTTGAGAGCGGCTAGCAGCGCAAGCAGGCAGGCGTTCAGGCCGCCGTAGCAACCGGCAATGCCGGAGATCGAGGCGCAGGAGTTGACCACGACGAAGATTTGGATGAAGATGTTGGCGCACGTCGAGGCGATGACAATTGCGGACAGACCGACTACACCGACAGGAAGGGCGACCAGAAGGGTGACGGCAGCATTGATATCGGCAACGATGGTGGCGAAGGCGGCGGTGTAGGCGTCGAGGTCCACAGACGCCTGTGCGACGAGAGTGGCTGAAACTAGTGTCAGAGTGCAGAATACGAGGATCGACGAATGGACTTACCGACAACGGCGATGTGAGTTTTGACTGTAGCTTGCAAGTTGGTGAGAATCGTGACGACATTGGCGTCGTTGCAGCCGAAAGAGCAGCGCTCTTCGAGTTCCGGAGCTGGGACTGGAGAGGCAAGGGCCAAAAGGCCGAAGAAAGCGAGGACGAAGAAAAGAGTGGAAATGCGAGTGAACTGCATGGTTGCGAGTTGGATCAAAGAGTGTAGAGTGGTGCTGAAAGGGCTCGAGTTTGGATGAGAGCTGTAAGAGCTGTAAGAGAAGTTGTTGTGGATACATTCTGGAGAGCAGAAGGTCGGCCTTCTTATATATTTTCGATCACCATAGGCACCTCATAGCAATCCATGCAGAGATCTACTCGTGGAGATCACATGAGCACTGAGTCCGAGAAGTCCATCCTAGATCACCATCCGACAACCGGAATTGATGAGAGGTGTCGGTTGCCCTGAGTGACAACAAATATTCCAGAGCGAGTCCCTGACTCTGATTCAAGCTAGCTCTCCAGATGCATCCTCCTCTTTACTCTCCGCGTCAATGAGTACGAGAGGTATAGTCAAAGTTGAGGATGGTTAATGCCCAGCTGAGGGCCAGACTCGCAGACATCCGAGAGTAGATTGTGTGGCATTGAATGTCGGATAAAAGGGTCTGGACTCAACTCCGAGCCTCGATGAGCCGAGTCATCTGAATGACAAACATGAGTGCAAGCAGATTTTGGTGACAGTGTGATGATGCAAGGCTCTACCCTGAGAACAGCAAATGTGAGAGCAGGAGGAGAAGGAGTGGGACGAGGAGGAGGCGTGGATCAGGAGAAGCGCCGACACGGGAGCAAACCACCGTCATGAAATCTTACAGGCCTAGCAACGGGCAACATTCCTCTGCATAATTCAACATTCCAAGGGCACTCAACACTCATATCCTCATTGATTTCTCTAATCTTGGTTAATTGACGTTTCGCGTGCCATTCTTTGTGCCATCCGATTCGGCTCTAGGAATCGTGCTGTCTTGGCTTCTCGTGCCCTCGAGTCCCTGGTATGTTGATATGTGCTTTCCTATGGACTAGACAACTCTGGCTGCTCTTGCTATTGGATGGGCATCAGGGCGATTCTGTCTCAAACATCTCCGAACCGCCAAGCTGAAATTTGATTCTGCATACCTGAGACTTTAATCCTACTTGACATTGTGGACACTTGCTTCACTGCTTCGTTCGTTCAAGGAGAACAACACATGTCTGGAACCCATGGAAAGCAACATACCTCAAACTGTGGTCCCTTACTACTCTCACACTGTGTTTCTGTTCGCAAACTCATTGCTTCTGCCAATTTGATGTCGCCGGCCGTCATGACCGGTGACAAGTACTCGAGGACCTATAAAGACCCATTCCCAGACGTGGTCAGCACATCATCAACAGCAGCTACTTCGCACACTCCACCCCAGTCCCTCTTTAATTTCACCTCCGCTCCCTTATCATCTCCCACAACTTAATCGCAACAATGCAGTTCACTCGTTTTACCACCACACTCCTTTTCGTCTTCGCCTTCTTCGGCCTTGTCGCCATCGCCGCTCCCGTTCCTGCAATCAACGAGCTTGAAGAGCGCTGCGCCTTCGGTTGCAATGATGGTGCAGTTGTATCCATTCTTGCAAACCTCCATGTCACTGTCAAGGCGGATATTGCTGTCGTTGGTGAGTATTCTCTCTGATATCATCTATGACACCCACTGACCCTACCACCCAGCCAACCTTGTTGCCCAAGCATCTGTCGACGCGACATTATATACTGCGGTGTTTGCCACCCTTATCGCGGATATCAACGCCGCTATCACCCTGATCGCAGCACTTCCGGTCTCGGTCGTTGGGCTGAGCGCTGGCTTGATCGCCTCGACTTGCGCGAACATCTTTATCGACATCTTCGTTGTCATCAACTCCTGCTCGTCAATCCCGAACATCGCGTCCTGCTATGGTGGACTTAACGAGGTTCTCGTTGCTCTCCTCGGATCTCTCAAGGTCTGCCTGGGCAACGTCATTGTCAGTCTCATTGCCACCCTTTGCGTCACCATCAAAGCGGTCATCTCCCTTTCCGTCAATGTTGACATCTTCGCCGGTCTTTCGGCGGTGCTCTTCATTTGATCGGAATCCGTCTATACGGCTGACGGTTGACTCACGGATTGACTTTCTTGGATACCTTGCAGTCCATGCTGCGGATTCTTTTTACCCCAAAACTCAGCTAAAAGCCCACAAACAAAAGAAGCATGCCGGATCGGCGAGCGCTTCGGGACCCTGGTCGTGTGAGACTCATGTACGGTAGCTGTCTGTCATTTTGTGTCCCTTGGATTAGCATAGCAGTCTCCGTAATGGAACTGACTTCCTATTGGTGTGTGGTTTGTGCACTTGGGCAGATGGAGAGCACGAATGTTGGAGAGCAAAACTCCACTTGAATTCAGAAGAAAACGGGCACATGTTTTCTATCCAATATGTACTCCGAGCTTCGAGGGACCGAACGTCCTCGCCACATAACTGGACCCGGCGCCTTTTGTCCCAGCCGGTGCCCCGAACATCCCCCAACCAGTCCACCATGAACCTGGATTGGCGAAGGAGCCACCAATCTGGTCAGTTGTGATGTTTGAGTTCACAGCTGTGACAGCTCTCGTGTATGTGTTGCCCACAGAATCGTAGTATGAGAAGTCCTCGGTCGTTGTCCCATTAGCGAACGCGAAGTTTCCGTCCGAGTCGAACAAGTACACGCCATCTTGTAACCAGAAATGAGCGATTATTACAACACGAGGACAAATGCTTACCTCCATATTGATGTGTCGCGATTGTGCTCTCAGGAATAAGGGAACTCGGTAAGAAAGTACGGTCGTACGAGTGGTCGATTGACGCATACCCTAAAGAAGAACATCAAAATGGGACAAGCTGACTGGCAGGATTGACTCACAGCCACTCTCGTTTCCGACAGTAACCAAATAGTAGTCCATATAGAACGGATAGCTGAAGCTGTCATAGAGGACTTGTTGGCCGTTATGGGTAGAACGACTTGTCCCCGTGCTCGTTTGATCGACAAGCTAAGAATCTAATTCAACGAGGCCGATCCGCGGGAATGCAGTGTGGAACATACTTCAACGGTAACGTCCTCCAAATAGGCTTGGAAGTTGTTATACTCCAGGCTCTGAGTCCAGGTGACCACACTGATGTCATAGCCATTCGTGATGATCTCCGCGGTGATATCCACATAACGTGATGACTTCACAGTGACGTTGACATCACCGTTAGAAGCAACGACACCAGAGGCGGAGGAGAGAGCGTATGGTGAAACATTGTAGTTCAGGATCTTGCCCGTTGTGGGAACATTGGTGGAGGCAAGTTGCAATTGCAAATTTCCAGAAAGATACCAGTTGCTGTTGATGGCATGATCGGTTTCCGCACTGGCAACGTCAAGGGTGAAAACGTGTTCTTGCCCATCAGACAAGTTTCCCAAAAAGGGGGTGATGTCAACGTAATATGTGGGTTGATCGAAGGACCCGTATGCGGAGATAGGTCTTTCCTGATGTCAGCTGGATTACCGATCGATATCGAGGCCTCTCACCTCCATAGCGTGGGAAGGATCCCACCAGTGAAGATAACTGGATACGGGAAGGCCGCACCAGCAACAACACCGTCGATCAGGAGGCGGACTTCGCGGAAAGGACCATCTCCGTAAGTTGTATCCGCAGGAAGATCATTGTAGTATTGATTGGCGACGTTGGTATACTGTTGCGCAATCAGCAAGGGACTGAACTAGTTCATTCTAACTCACCCAGAACTCTTCGTTGGAATTCCCAGAAGCGTAGATCTCTATATAAGCTTGGGCGACGTTGCGAGGCAGAGTCACAGTCGTCTGCGACAGAGATCAATAAGTGATTGGGTAATGGAAGACATCATGTGATTCACATTCCCGCCGGGAGGAACAGCAAACATCGGGTCCGAGGTGGCTCCAGGGTTTCCCAGAGGAATTATTTGATCAGCCTTTTGAGTCTTCGGCCAGCCAGCGGCCGGAGCATAGAACGTGGCGGTCAAGGTTGCTAATAAGCGTGTATCAGAATCACATTTCGAATGAGTGGTGTTGCAGACCGACCATTGTAGATACCAGTAAGGCCAAGATCTTCGGACACGATATTGCCAATGTCAAACACAAGCTCACCCGGTTGAGCAAACAGCGCCGAATATCGCGTTACATCCTTCAGTGCGGTAAAGATGATCCCATAGGAAGTGGGCTCCGCGGTGCTCGAGCGCCAGATCTCGGTAGAGGACAAGGACAGCTAGTAACTCATCAGAACAGAACATTTTGGGAAGAATGATTCCTGCATACAATAGCCAAGCGATCGTATTGCACACCTTGAGAAGTGCAGGTGAAGTTGAGGGATATTGCCTTATGAATACGTCAGACAGACTACCACGAAGGAAGATAAACGACAACACACAGCCCACTCTCCAACTGCGCCACAATCGGTGGGCGGCTAAAGAAGTTCGAGTCAGACTCGTCCTTGGTATATATATGCTGAAGTACACACCGTGTAAGTAACTATACTAGGTTGTCCGTACGAGTTCGCGAAGCTATGCGTCATCTAATCGAGGGTACTTAGCAGGACATTCTTCTCGTAGCCTTCACACATACAAGGACATGTTCGCATGCCTGACTAGAAGGTGACGCAGGGGGCTGTTGCACTTGAAAGTTCACCAGAGGGGGAGTTTGCGCGACTACAGACAAAGCTCCATATAGGCAAGAGATAAGCAGCGAAGTAAAGAACAAACGAGCCATTGTTGTCTGTCGACTCTTGGGACAGCCAGACGACTTGGTCTGACGACTTTATACCTCCTATGTCATCATGATAGGAAAGAACCTTTGAACCGGTAGTCTTCTGGAACGGTTTGTTGCTGGCACCAACAGCCAAGATCATCCCGAGGAACACCCCATGCCCCATGGTGGGCAATGCAGAGGGCTGAGCAGTAGAGTTCACCAGCAAGGCATGGGATCAGTCGACAGAATGCAAAGAAGATGTGTTGGAGGCATGTTCCGTGGAAGAGTAAAAGGGGTCGCGTCCGTCGCGTCGGTGCTGTACAATCGCGATAAGAGAATGAATGCACCACGTGACATTCTTTCTGCCTGAGACGCAAACTCAGTAAGAGTAACAGGAGAGGACTGGTGCTTACAAGACGTATCTCATTACCAACTGACAAATTCATGAACACAACAAAGGACTATACCATTGCATGCTAGAGAGTGGCTAGGTTCTCGCCTATTCGGATATCCTCGCCTTTGATCACTTTCTTTACCTCTTCCAGATCTAATGTCTCGTACTTCACCAACGCCTCGGCCAACCTGTGCAACTCGACTTCGTGCAACTTTAACAACTCCTTCGCCCGCTTGTGCCCTTCGTCAAGGAACCTCTGAACCTCCATCTCGATCAAATTTTTCTTCTCGGGACTGGCATACGAATCATTGTCTGAGTGATACACTAGGCCGACTTTGTCTGAGTATCCGTAGTGCTTGACCATATTAGACGCTGTACGACTGGCGTGTTGCAGATCAGACCGCGCGCCGGAAGTCACGTTCTCCTTGCCGAATACTGAAGATGCTGTCAGCGTCTCCATCACGAAGGGGCAAGGCACTCACTCAGCTCCTCGGCAACGCGGCCACCCATACAAACATCGATCTCTGCGAGGAATTCTTTAAACGATACAGATTGCCGGTCATTATCGGGGAGTTGGAGCGTCTACGTAACTGTTAGTGAGGTGTATCGACCGAGGATCGAAAGGAACTCACAAGACCGAGCGCGTGCCCTCGGGGTACGCAAGTCACCTTGTGCAAGGGCATGGCTCCCTGAGTGTAAAGTGCAACCAGTGCATGACCGCCCTCATGATAGGCGGTGAGCTTCTTCACGTCTTCCGGCATATATGCGCTCTTGCGCTCAGATCCCATCAAGATCTTGTCCTTGGCCCATTCAAAATGCTTCAAGGTCACGCTCTTTGCTCCCTCCCGAGATGCTTGGATTGCAGCCTGATTAACCATGTTCTGGAGATCGGCGCCTGAGAAGCCTGGAGTACCGCGAGCGATGATGGCGGCATCGACATCGATGTCCGCGGTGACTTCACGCATGTGGTGCTTCAGGATCTGCACGCGGCCCTTGATATCCGGTAGAGGGACAGCAACATGACGATCGAACCGCCCAGGGCGAACAAGGGCGTGATCCAGCGTTTCCGGGAAGTTCGTGGCAGCGATAACAATGACACCCTCGGTCTGACTGAACCCGTCAAGCTCAACAAGAAGCTGGTTGAGGGTCTGCTTCATGTAATGCTGATCTCTTGGGCTACGCTTGCCTCCGATAGCATCCAGTTCATCGATGAAGATGATGGCAGGTTGCTTCTTCCGCGCTGCAGCAAACAAATCGCGAATGCGCTTTGCACCAACACCAACGAACATTTCATCAAATTCAGCACTGCAGAAATTGTCAGGGTACGTCATGTCATGTCATCGATGGGGCTGTACGTGCCCAGATGCAAAGAAGAATGGAACACCCGCCTCCCCTGCTACTGCACGTGCTAGCAAGGTTTTGCCAGTCCCGGGAGGGCCAGTGAGCAGTACACCCTTCGGAAGTCGCCCACCAAGGGTAGAAAACTTCCCTGGATCCTTCAAGAATTCGACGATTTCTTGCAGCTCCTGTGAAGTTTAGGTCAGAATCAACAATGTTCCTTCAGAAGGGGGTGGATACGAACATCCTTTGCTTCATCAACACCATGGACATCGCCGAAAGTCACAGTCTTTCCCGGAGTAGGCTCGAATTCTGTCTGGCGGGGACCTGCTTTCATAAGACCCGAGTTCTCCAGGACAAGACCCAACACAGTTAGGAGGATGAAGCCGTAGAGCACAGTGATGCCAACGAATCGCATGAACTTCCAGAACATGGCCCCTCTCGCTGATACATGAACTCAGAAAAATGGACGCGGGCAAAGACACTGTAAACACGCACGTTCCTCCATAACAACATGTATCGGATTTCCTTTGATGCCGGCGCCAGAACCCACAGCCGCAGCCATCTGTTCCGCGGTACTATTGCCAACCGTGCTGACAACAGCGGGTTGTGGTGCTGTCGCAGCAGCAGGAGTTGCCTCGATAGGTGTTGTACCCCACATTGTTGGCTGCGCATTCTTCGGGGTAGCCAAGATGTTCTTAGCGATGACCTCACTCGATGACTCAGGTGTGGACGGTACAACCTCGGCCTCAACTGGCACAGGAGTCTTCAGGAGCTGTTCACGTCGTACCGCAGCTGGCATCACAGATGCAGCGGCGCCAGAATTTGTGAGTGCACTGCAGTACACCGAGAAGGCAGCGTCAGATTTGATGAGGGGACTCTGAGGGCTCTGTGATGATTGGTCAGTCTGTGGTAACCTAGGCATGGTCCTGTTCACGTACAAATTGGCATGTTCTCTCCCATCGCGCAATGACTCTCTCGCATCCATCCTTACCACCATGGGCCACAAGCTCTCGAAAGAGCGCAACTTGCTTGTTGACATCATCGGGATTTGCATTGGCGTCTGCCTCGGCTCGACCGATCCTCGCTACAACCAGGGGTTCCAGTGTTGGTTTCGCTTTGGGAAACCAGGTGATCGGTCTCACTTGCTGAATCTGGCGCCGCACTGCACCCGGTCCTGACGGTGCTGGCTTTATGACATGAAGAAGTGGCGAGAAAGACGACCGTGTTGAGTATGCTCGCCGCTGGGGAACAGTACGACTTAGTCGAAGGGGTGCTGCTAGAAGTACAGATGTTGCGGTAGGTGCTCGGAATGAATGAAGATTGGCGGAACCGATGTGTTGCAAATGAGTCGGTCTAGGAATCGCCGCAGGCAGCGTGCACAGGACCTCTGCTACAGCAGGAACGAAATGCTGTATTCATTGTCAGCAACGCGAGGTACAACTTGCATGCATGTAATACACACTTGGAAAGGTGCTGCGATGCTCAGCTGCGACTGCTTCGGTGCTGTCGAGGTTACAGCAGTTGGACGAGGAATGGAATGAATGAGCGAAGTCAAGTTCTGTAGAAAGGGTTGAGCGCTGCCAATAAACTACATTTCTAGTTAACAATTGATTGCATACATTTATATTAGCATATACTTACCTGGCTTGGCCCTGCAAGGGCGAGCGCCATTAGATATGTGGGATATCTCGCAAGTTGGGGGGAGAAGAGAGTGGCGAAGTGTAACAGCTCGTGAGGCAGAAATTATCGGCCGCGTTACGACGCCTTCTCACCGGACGGAATCTTTTCATCCCGATATCCTTATCCCCGCGGAATTCCGTTCATCCATGTATTCTTTCGTTTGACATCAACGGCGAATAGGATATTTAACATTGTAACACGACCAGATGAATAAGACGACGCGCTACCCCCAACATATCCCCAACATATCCTCTAAGCATGTTGACATATTTTACTGGTGGAAGCATTACCGCATTTGGTAGCAACTTAACGGGCCGCTCTCACTCACCCGGACGAACACAGTTTCGATCATAGTCTAACTCCCCTTTCGAACATGCTCAACTTATGGATTTTTTATCGAGATGAGAACAGGGTCATTGGACTATCCATCAATGAGGAAATGACTGTCGTCAAACTTGTCACGGAATGCATGAACCATCTTCAGATAAATCCTACAAAGGCGTACATCAAGCTGTACCAGGTACCTTGCCTATCTGTCACTAGCATTCGAAAGAACATTAACCACCATCGTATCTAGTTGGACCATGTTGCGTACGAAGCCGACGTGGATTTTGACCCGAAATGGATCCAGGGCAAGCGTTCCGTCCCGCTATACAAACCTTTAACGGACTATATTGTTTCCCCAAACACGCCACCGTGGCTCTCTTTTTGTGTGGTTAAAGGTGGACTTTTCCAAGTTCAGTGTCTGGATCCTGCTCATATTAGTATCTGTGCAGTTGACAGGAAATCAGCAGCATTTTTCGACCATAGCGGTGTTGAGTCCGGAGAGCATGATGCGCTGAAGTGGAACCTTCCATTGTCCAAGGTGCGCTCCTTGTGCTTCTCCCCACGCTATATAACTTATCCCCTTATTCATACAGAGACTTTTCAAAACGCGGTTCTCCTCGGCAAGAATGCGGATGCACCGTCCAAGGCAGCGATGCCCAGAGAGTGGATAGAAGCACAGCGTCGTGGTCCGAATCTAACTGGGCGGCCCCCCGAATACCTGGGACATCCGATCGGGATATACGCTCCTGTCTTCGAAGACTTCAAATATTCATTCTCCAATAAAAACCTCGACACGATCACCCCAGAAGAGTATTCGTTAGCGCATTTGCTCATTCATTTAGCAAATGCGGTATACAATGATGAAGATACGCGCCGTCGTAATATTGAACCTGTCCTGAACAACATGCTTGGGAAGGTTGCACTGCAGATCGTCAATGACGACAAATCTGCAGCAGATGGGTCGATAATGGCAGACGTACCGAACAGTCAAACGCTTCTCGCGGTGGAGGTTGCTATTTACGAGTATAAGCCCGAAATCACTGTGGGATATTCGGAGGCCAACAATGAAATTGCAGCAACTGCAAGGAAGAGCTGGGTTCAGGATCGAGTAAATGTCCCCTCATCGTGATCGCGGGCCCATTCATCCGCGTCTCTGGCATTGTCTTCGCTGGCGAGCCAACGACAGAAGCATTGAAGAATTTTATCTCGCTCGAAGTCAATTCTTATCCCCTAGAAGCACGGATCTGCGAAGTGGCACATCTCTTTCGATGTCTGAAGGAGAGCATTGCCTCGCTCGAGTTGTTTTATCAGAGAGTCACACCGAGCCAAACTTCAATGCTGAGTGCTCGCCTTCCTGATACCACTTCACTACCATTGGATGGACATCAGCTCGTTTTTCAAGACATTCTTGTCCAAGGCGATGACGGACGGACGAGGCCTCTCTTCCGAACAGAGTTCGATTCCAAACGATGTGTCGTGAAATTCAGTCACACGTATGGCGTCGAGGCACACGAACTGCTTGCGAAGGCAGGACTTGCTCCCGCCTTATTTCACGCCAAGCAGGTCTATCATGACAGCTTCTGGCTTATTGTGATGGATCATGTTGATGGAAAGCCGTTTGTTGAAGTGCCGTCGGAAGGGAAAGACTCGGTTCTGAACGATCTCAGTCGAGCTGTTCAACACCTAGCCGCCTCTGGCCTCGTTCATGGAGATCTGAGGGAACTGAACATTATGTGCGTCAAGGAGGACAAGACTTGGCGCGCAAGA